>NW_027110155.1:1131089-1147444 GCF_000696795.3 Halyomorpha halys
GGAAATACCTGGAGAACAATATATAGCTGAAAGTGTAATGTTAAACGGGCGAGAGGATAAGATGACGGATGTTGATTGAATAATATTAGACGGAGAGGAAGGAATAAGGGAGTGAGGTAAAGATTTATGAATAAGGATACAAGAACCTGTGTGGGATGTTGTCAGGGTGATCTGTTCTATATGTAATGTAGTCGCGTATGTAGAAGTAAGAATGCTTAGTGAAATGGGTTTCAGTAATTAGTGCTATGTCGATGAAATGTTCATGGAGGAATATGTCAAGTTCGTCTCGGTGGTTATGTAGTCCATTTGCATTCTATAAAAGTATATTTAAGGTGTTTTTGTTCATCTAGTTAAATTGAACGGGATTTCATTAAGGAGTCTGGTTAGGAGTGAGATAAGAGGCTTGATTGTGTCTTGAAGATCACGAAGGAAGGAGGAAATAATAGATAAGTAAATCTCAACATCCTCTTTTCTCAGTCTGCTGGTGTACCTTAGGATAGTATCCTTGGTCCTATCCTTTACACAGTTTTTACAGCTGACATCCCAATCCATCCTAACACTACCCTCACCATGTATAGCGATGACAAATGTCTATTGTCAGTGAATAATGATCCTTCCATCGTACCCCTAACCCTTCAATCTCACATCACCACCATTACAGAATGGTGCCAAAACTGGAGGGTTAAAATAAATTCTAATAATTAAAATAAATGACCTCCAGTCCTCCTGTATCCTTTAATGAAACTCCACTTATTCCTGTCGAACAGATCGGTTACTTAGGACTACATCTGAACAATGTACTGACATGGAATCCTACAAGACAGGAAACTGCTCGTCGATTCCGACTATTACAACATTTACTTGACAAACGGTCTTAACTTTCAATCCATTTCAAAAGACTGATCTACATGTCTATTAGAAGGCCTATCTGGACATACGGAGTTGAGTTTTGGGGCTCCATTGAACCATCGAATTATTCCCGAATCGGATCCTTACAGTCCAAAATCCTTAGTGCTCCTTACTTTGTCACAAATCAAGACATCCGTCAGGTACACTATTTTACTTGTTTGTTTCACAATAGCATCTCTCCATACTTAGTTCAAAATTAAAATTCTAATGTTCATCCATCAGAACCTTAATGTTCCATATGTTACCGATTTGGCCAGAACCAGATATCAAACCTTCCATGATAAACTTTCCAACCATCCAAACCCACTTGATTCTAACCTGCCTTCATACCTAGTGACCCTCCTAGGCGTCTGAAAAGAAGATGGCCTTAAGATCTTTTCCTCTAGAAATGTTATTGGAGTTTTATTGATGGGTAGATTATCTTATATGCTAGATTCTAGATATTTGTATCATGCAGTTTTATCACTTACAGAAAATTTACTGGTTATATATATTTTTATATAGTTCTATATAACAATAAGTAAATTATAAAAAAAAAATATATAGCATTCGTATGAGATCATCCATTTACCAATGCAAATAATTTTCGGAAATCGATAATAATTGGATTAACGGTAGCAGGTGCTGTGTACAGCGCATGGGTTTGACAATAAAAAAGTATTATACGAAACAAACTTTGTTCCTAGAAGTCTAAAACCTAAGACGCAAGTGGAAACTTTTTGTTTGTTGTTATGGGCTGAACTGATTTCAACAAAACATGTTAAATAGGACTATAGAAGGTTTCAAAGCAGCATCAACTATCCATATATCAGCTTAAAACAAAATGGCGGAAAACCTAAACTTATCTTTGTTTATGTTGTCTATTTATTATCTTTGTTTCGCATAGAAAACAGCAATTTAAAATTATAGTTAAGTTAATTATTATTATCACCTTCGTTCACCCTTCAATGGAATATCGAGCAAAATAATTATTACCGTATCAGAATCAAACTGGGTGTCAGCTAGAACTAAGTAAGGCGGCTGAGGAGGCCCGCAGTGGGGCTGAACATCTCCCGCAGTATGTAACATAAAGTTTTCTTAAAAAGTCATGGAAATTTCTATTTCAGTTAGCATCAGACTTCTGAACGACAGCTATTTCCCTGCATGCTTGAAATATCCCCGCGTGCTTGCTGCAGGTAGGCTCACACTGCACGGAGTCTATTACAAAGAAATGCACCCTGCAATTTTGAAGGCAATCTTATTGCAAACGCATCGATAACCCTAAAACATGGTTGCACGTATACAGGGACACTCAGCTGTTGGTGCCAGAACTAATGCAGATGCGGGAGTGCATTGCAATTATTTTGAGCTTTCTCTACAGGCCGGCCGCCAGAAGTATTTTTTTTTTTATTGAAGGGAAATAATAATCTCTTTCACAATCGAGAGCAATAAGTATTAGTGTTTTATTCATACGATGTATACAGAAAAAGAATAATAAAAGAAAAAAATGTTATTGAAAACCATCAGGCTTTTTTCTTCCTAATGATAAATTTTTTAATCCATAATTGATAACCGCCAGAGTTTTCTCCAATTATGGATATGGTTTTATTACCAATATCTAAAATGGGTCCCCAACCAAAATGGTTGAATCACGGTTACAGTGACATAATGAGTAATTATTTATCTGCTACAAACTCGAAGGCGAAGTGTCTTAACCTCTGAGCTACCAAGCTCTCAAATGGTAATAATAGTGCTCATAATTTAAAAAATAAAACTATAGTATATAAAAGAAAATACAATTTTGATATATATTGATAAAAAATAAATACATAAATTTATATTAAAAATATAATTAGTCTGTACCACTGCAACCCATCATGGGTCAGGGGTTCAGTACTTTGTAAGGAAGCAGTGTTACTAGACAAACGGTTTTGCAAGGAGATGATTTGGTCAGAATCACGCTTGACCACTAGATTTTTAGATTTTAGAAGATTATATTTAAGTAACAATAAAATAAATATACATCTACAAGTTAGCCAAGCGCTTCCCAACCACCCTCGTTGCTGGTTTGAGTGTCAGTGGTGATTTACGCCGCATACGCTCATGGTTTGAGAGAAGCTGGTCATTACCAGAACTGCTAAAGGAACTCGAAACCAATGCGTTTCAACCTTCGTGAAGCATTATAGGGATAGTTGGGGCTGGATAGAGATTAGGATAGTGAAAAGGTTCTGATGGATGTTAGAAAATCTGGATGGAGTAATGGTGTTGAGATTATAATGGAAGGTTTTGTTTATTACGTAATATGGAACATAAACTATTGCTTAAAGGACTTTAAATTAAAATTACTGGATAAGCTTGATGTACAAAACTTTTGCTGTTCCCCACAGTTCAAGTTCGTAGGTTCAGACTGGTTTTAATATTGCCTTGTAGATCAATATTTTGTTTTAGTTGCTAGATTTGAGTTTCTGTTCAGTAGTCTATATAACTGTCCAAATAGACAATTATGTTTTTGTCTGGTGTGTGGTTTCCATGTCGGTATCTTGCCCTGTAGAAAAATTAAATACCGGACTGTATCAGAGAAAAGAAGTGCTTTCGAGCTAAAAAGGATTGACGGACATGATCTACATCATTGAGTGAAAATGACATAAAGGGGTGATAATGACTCTAGAATCATTATCATTATAGGTTCTTCGGCTGCTCTCCAGGCACTGACTCAGAATGGCGTGACAAACCTTTATTGGAGTGTTACTCCAAAACCAAGTTTGTTGCGCCAAGGGAGTTTGGAACAACTGCAGTTGAGGCCATACTATGCAGAGCTGCAATGAGTTCCTTCGAATTCCTGTTTTTGCACTGTCTAAGAGATATTTAAGATATTATATTTAGTTTCAACTAAACCCTTTTCCGTCCCTGCCGCATGGCTCTAACGACTGATCAATGATTGAACTAAGCAAAAAACTTACTGTTCCTTTACATTTTCCAGTTTGCTGTAACAGAAGCACGGAAGGGCTGTCGTAGGTAAATCGTTGGCACCCTTGTAGAATAAGCCGATAACAAGGAACCTATCTTGAAAAAAAAATGCAAACAGGACACGATTTTCTATCAAAGCATTTTTTCAGAAACCGTGTCTTTGAGAGTCTACTCTATGCCAGCGCGCAGACTTCTTCGGCTCATCTTAACACTTGTCTATCACTACAGGACATCTGGATTTCGAATTTCGATAGACGAGACTATTACGAACAAAAAATTTTAATTATATTGAGCTGGGTAAGCATGGAGCCTGTTAATTAAATTTATGCCATTTTCCAATTTCAGGCGCTTTATAAATATTGCTCTATTAAACTATGTTAAAGTCTCCTCTTCCCAGTTTTAGCAAATATTTTAAAAGTGATAAAGGGCCGTCGCTCCCTGCTTAGGTCTTAGTATGGCGGGTACGGTCGCCAAGGATTTTATTTTTTTATATGTTATGATTTCCTCTTATTTAGATTGTGACTAATCTACTCACTTTCCAGGTTATAAATAATAGCGTCTCATTTCTCGGCGTAATTAAAAAGATATATATTACTATTAAGAATAAAAATTTATATTCAACAGAATAAAAATATTGAAATGGCGTTCCTGCAAGTATAGGACAAACCAATTAATTATTTAATATTTATATGAGAAATGAAATGCCATATTTCTTTTTAAGGTCCAGAACCTCAGCATGTAAAATACTTGATCTGGTGTACTTCATGAACAACTATGACTTCGAGATATAACTAGAGAGATGCAAGGATAGGGCAATTGTAACGTAAATGACATGAGGAGCTAAGAAGAATAGAAGTAATAAAAAAGAGATAAATCCTTCAATACCAATCATACTAGTTGCAGATGTGAACATTAAATAAAGTAGGGAATTGCCAACCGTAATATTGATGCAGGGAAAATGAAGAAATTTACTTTGTAGAAAAATAATTCGACGGTAGAAAAGTATGGTTGTTTCAACCTAACTCATCCCGCCCTCCATGGTAGTCTTACTTATTTGACTTTTCAAACAGACAATTATAGCGAGTAGGTTAGTCGATTTACATATCACTATCTTACAAGAGGTGATCATAACACACAAAAAACAATCCTTCCCCACCGGACCCGCCGCACTAAGACCTCCGAGGAGCTACGGTTAATTTTTTAAATTAAATTTATCATTTTTTTAAATATTAGCTTTAAACGAGAAGAGAAGGCTTTAAGATAATTTAATCCAGCAATATTTGAAAAGCGTATGAAATTGAAAAACGGCATAACGGGTTGGTCAGTCTGATAAAGTAATCGTTGATGTGGCAACTGACTGGAAAAATTCTCATTTTCAAGAATTTTACATGAAATTATCAGTGGTCTCTGATTTATGATGAGTTTTTTCTGCATCGAATTTTAAATTTAAATTGAATAAATACGGAATTGAGCTTTGGAACTCCATCAAATTCCTGCTGTATTCAGTGTTTACAATCCATTTCCACTGGAAAATCCTTAAAGCTCCTTATTACGTCACAAATAAACTCATCCATAAAGACCTCAACATTCCATTGCTTGCAGATTTGGCCGAAATAGATATATCTCCTTTCATTCCAGAATCGCCATCCTTACAATCCCATTAATCTCGCATCCCCCCTGCCCCTGATAATTCTCGAGACGTCTGAAAAAAAAAAGATGGCCACGATTGCTTCTAATTAATATTAATAAGCAAATATTGAAGCACCCAATCTTTCCCATGTGTTCTGAAACATTTATCGCCTTTACTTATAGTATTTTTTTTATATAGTTGAGAATTTCAATAAATAAATAAAAAAATAATAATAAAATATCTTGATATTTGAGCAATATATATTTTTTTATATGTACGTTGTTCTTAATATCACCCGGCACTGCTTTTCTCTGCTATTTTAAGTTTTAATATAGGTAGTCTTACTTATCTAACTTTTTAAACAAACAGTTATGGCGAGTAGATCAGTCGATGTACGACATGTAACAATCTCACAAGAGGAGATCATAAGACCCCCGGAGAGCGACGGTCCTATATCACTTTTGAAATATTAGCTTAAAATGGGAAGAGGAGACTTTAAGATAATTAAATCCAATAATATTTTAAAATATTCTGACATTGAAAAACGGCATGAATACGGATGAGTAAAAGTATTATTTCAGTAAGCAGATTAACCTGCCGATTTTACTGATTATATATCATTTATATTTTAAGCACTAAATGATTCAACGTTATTCTTGTAGAATTATTTTGCTTAAAGTACTCTCAGGAACATCCTTTATGAAATGAAATGAATATAAGGTCAAAAAGGACGGCTGTATGTAAGTATTGTGTACAAGTACAATTGAATTAGGGCCGTCCGTAGCTCCTTGAGGTGCAGGAGCTACTGGCGGGGCGGCGCCGGTTAGAATTCGGCCTTGGGGTGTGGAATTTTTGCATTTATGGTTGCCCCACAAAATGAAAAACTTGTTCCTCCAAGGTGGTTAGAATTGGTTGGTCATCTCTAGATAACCCCCTGAATGTCAGAAATGACCAGGAAGGGGGTACGTTTGTATTGAAAATGATTTATAAGGGTTACTTAATTATTTTATTCATATTTTTGATATTTTAAACTCATTTATATAGTTATATTTACTCGGGATAGGGATATATTAATTTATCATCATTATTATACATTTTATTTAATATTAATATTTTTTATCTTATTTTTATTATTATTTATATACAATTTAATTTCTTGTTCCAGACAGGTATGTTTATCAATTATAATAAAAAATATTCATATAGTCTCATACTTTTTATTTTCTTGTAACTCCTTTGTTTCGGCCATTCATAAGGATATCTTATTTATATCAAGACTGCCAACATTGTTATCAAAATGTAGCAGACTATTCTATCTTTGTCAAAATATATCTAAGCCAATTACCAATTATTATAAAATTTTCAATTATTATAATTGTTCAGTTTACAATGCCTATTACACTCTGTTGTTGATTGTTTATTACTGATAAAGTTAGAGTGTAATAGGCATTGTAAACTGAATAATTATAATATGTGAAATTTGGATTATAATAGGTTATTGACTAAAATTAAATTTGACAAAGTATAATAGCCTGCAACATTTTGATAACAATGTTAGCTGTGATATTGTTAATAAGATCCTTGTGAATGGCCGGAATGGCCGAAACGTAGGAGTTACAAGAAAATGAATGAAGTGTGAGATTAAATGGATATTTATAATTACAATTTTTTTCTAGTTTTTATATCATATGTAAATATGGTATGATTGAATACAAACAACCTCATTGCCCATGAGTGGATAAGGTTGTATTATTTAAATTTAAAAATTATTAAATTTAGGCGGGTTATTAAGTTGGTTAAAAAATGTTGAGCTTTTATTAATTAGTTTTAATCTTCCGCATTAAAATGTGTGATTGTATACGGAATGTTTATATGCAAATCATTTAACGAACAGGTAGTAGATTTGAGGTTAATTGATGTCCACGACAGCACTTGTTCTCTCGTTGCGTGAAACTCATGAAGCAAGATACTTTTACTAGTTTCATGAAAGTAAAGTATCCTTTACAGTGCGAACGTTAGTTAGTGTATATACATTAATTCGAATGTACGTAATATGTATTTTCTGAAACGGTTATGAATGCAAGAAACCTTTCGGACAGCAGTGACTGCGAGAGAGATAAGAAAAACATCAAGTTGCAGGCAAGATGTGCACTTTAATGAAGGTAGAGCTACAGGAGTGCCCTTGGCCTGCACATTGCACTCAGGAGAGTGGACTTCTCCAGGGAGGAGAATGCTCCAATTGCTCAAGTAGCCTATCCCTCACTCCCTCCTTGCTGGAGTTTGCGTAAGTGGCTTACAGGTCTCCAGGCTCTAGAAAATATTAAACAAAAAAAAATCTATTCAATTAATTATCCCTTCGTGATTTGATATACAGTGTAATTTCAGTACTCCGAACTAATATGCTGCATAAGGTTGTTCGGATAACTGTGTAGTTCGAATTACAAAAATCATATCCTAAATCAGTGTAAAAAAAATTCGGCTTTATGAATGTACATAAATATATTTTTTGTGCACCCCTTAAACTACAAATATTAGAAAAATGGCAGGCCTAGTGGGATGATAGCTCTCCTAGTAATAAAACGAATACTAAATGAAATAAAACGATCAGTAAAACCATGGTCAACATCCTATCGCAACAGCCGTAGGGAGGAAGTTGCTCTAACCCGCTTGAGAATAGGTCATACTCTCCTTACGCACTCTCATCCGATCAGAAAACTGCCAACTCCAACGTGCAAATATTGTCAGTCCATTCCTACGATCAGACATATTTTTGAAGAATGTACTAACTATTTGCCAATAATAAACAGGATAGAACTGACCCCAATTTTATCAGAAGCTTTCACAGATGAGGCAGCTAAAATTACATTAGTATTTGAATTTTTAATAGCCCATCACCTTCTTTATAAATTATAACTCCTCTTTGATTTTTTTATTTATTTATTTGTTATACTTTTTATTTTATTTTTTATTTATTTTTTTACTTTTATCATGCCATAGGCGTTGATGACCAGAGAGTTTTTCGCCTTTAAGCAATAATCAACAACAACAATATATTTTTTGTACACATTTTATTGGAAATTTGACAATTTGAAGTTCTAAAAACAAAAATATTTTCTTTTACATCTCTAGTAATGTTAAGTGATGATTTAATTTGTAAAAATTATAAGATTGTTAATTTATAAGTGAAAAAAGTATAAATAAAAAAAAATCTTTCTATGGATTTATTCAAAACGTGATTGAAAAATAAATTAATTCACTAACAAAATTTGTATTATACATATTTCTACTATTAATTAAATTAGCTTTACCGGATCAAATGATTTATTCAATTGATATTATGTATTTATAATTCCAACAAAATATATTATCAACACAAAAGAAATTAGATTACCCGATATCGAAACTAAAAGTTTTTACCTCCGATTTTCACGGTGATTACCATAACTTTTCCATAGATCGGGAAGTTAAAAATGTCCTTTTACACATGTACAGTTTTATTTGAAAACATAAATGTTATTTCCTGCTGAATTTTCTGAAAAAGTTAACTTTTTTTACTCCTGTTCGTGTAACTTGGGTGCCGAAGTTCAGATTATCGAGATTAGAAAGCAACTGTTTTATATCCTGGTTTATCTGTTAACATTTTTCTTTTCTACTCTTATTTTTTCACATACATTTTCGGGAGGTTCTTAGGATAAGAAATTACACCTAGAAGAATATTGCCCTATTCAATTCAATACTGATATTTAATTAAATTGTAATTGTGAATTACCTTGTCGTAAATAAATTATAATTGAGATAAACATACAAAAGAAAGAGAATTTTTCGAACAAATTAATATGGATATAGAGACATAAAAAAATAAAGAGATAAAATTTACAAATTAAAACAAAATAAAAATTAAATTAAATATAAAATAAAATTTTAATTACAAAAGAAGAATAAACAAAAAACGATTTAACTTAAAATTGATAAATGTGTATCTAATTTAAATTCAAACTAGCCTGAACCTGATACCATTTCTTCCATTATGGAATCATATCCCTAACCACCCAAACCCACTAGTTTCTAACTTTGCCTCTTCCTCCATTCCTGACAATCCTCCGAGGCTCCTGAAAAGAAAGTAGCCACGAGACCTGCCAATGTAAAAACGTCATTGGAGTGCTACTAATAACACCTACACTACATGCCTGCATGACTACATTATAACTAAGATTAATTTTTTTTTTAAATTATTTATTTATTGTAATTTACAACTGTACAAAATAATACAATGAGTAAATATGTAGTATGTTTCATATACACTTGAAAATCTTGGGAAGGAACCACCCATTGGTGGTACTTCAAACATTAATTTAAACTAGAAGGTCTCGTGGCCATCTTCTTTTCAGACGCCTCGGAGGATTATCAGGGATTGTTAAGGATGAAAGATTAAGAATTAATGGGTTAGGATGGTTAAGGAGTTTGGAATAAAAAGACGCATATCTGGTTTGGGTCAAATCTGCAACGAATGGGATGTTAAGGTCTTTATGAATGAGTTTATTTGTGACGTAATAAGGAGCATCAAGGATTTTACGTAGGATTTTGGATTGTAACGATTGGATGCGGGAAGAATTTGATGGTTTGGTGGAGCCCCAGAGCTCAATTCCATATGTCCAAATTGGTCTGATTATTGTAGTGTATACTATTTTTTTGTAGTGAATGGGAAGTTTAGAGCGTTTGTCAAGTAAGTGTTGTAGCAATCGGAATCTACGAGCAGTTTCTTGTCGTTTCAGTCTTGTGTGTGGATTCCAAGTAAGTCTCTTGTCAAGATGGAGTCCTAAGTATCGAATCTGTTCAACAGGCGTTAGTGGTGTATCTAGAAAGGATACTGTAGGACAGGAGGGCAGAGGTTTACGACGGAGAGTAAAGGTGATCTGGTGGGATTTGTCAGGATTTATTTTGATTCTCCAGTTTTTACACCATTCTTCAATAGATGTTATGTGTGCCTGTAGTGTTTGTGATGCATTAGTTGGGTCGTTGTTTACAGAAAGTATACATGTGTCATCAGCGTATGTTGTTAGCACTGTGTTAGGGTTGGTTGGGATGTCAGCTGTATAAACCGTATAAAGAATGGGACCTAAGATACTACCTTGAGGAACACCGGCGGACTGAGAAAAGAGAGACGAGTAGGATAGGTTATGATTTACTTTAAAGGTTCTATCAGTGAGGTAGGAGCGGATTATAAGGAAATATGTTGGGGGTAGGAATTGACGAAGTTTATAGAGCAGACCTGGATGCCAGACTCGATCAAAAGCTTAAGATTAAATTTAATGAATGTATGATATAATGAAAAGGTTCAGGTGATTGATCTTATAATACGGTATTATCCATATTTTTTTATATATAGATGAGAACTTTGTAATAAATAAAAACACAAAAAAATCGGGCGATCGGTGAAGTACCTCTGGTCCAGATGTAAATATGGCGTTGTTCTCAGATCTTTGGTCTGTAATCTGTTTGAGGCGAAAAGCTTCCATTTCAATTGGAATTGGTTTAACCGAAGTTTACGGTTAATGTGAATCTTATTGCAGCTTTAGTGAAATTTTTGGTATGGGCTCTCAAAATTTTAACTTGTGTACTGTTTTGTGTTTCATATCTACTTAAACTAAAAATGTATTTAATCATTGTCCTTTTTATTATCAACTCTCAAGTTTTTCTCCCTTTTTTTTCTAATTTTAATTCAATGAAATGTATTTTGTGGTAGTTTTGTGTTATAATTAAACTGAAAAGTGAAATTTCCGATAAACGGAATCCAGTTTGCTATGTATACTGTCGTTCGGGATGCCAGGATAATAGCTGAAGGTAATTATCCAAAAAATAAGTTAATTAATTAATTAATTAAGATTGAGCCTAAAACCATTTTTAATATTGAATTCCTTCCTAAATGTTTTTTGTGTTTACCTGTTTACCAATTAAATATCTTTATATTTATAAAATATAGTTACCATTTATTATATAATATAATAAGGGGTTGTATTGTGTAATAAATAGTATATGAACTACATAAAGGAACAAAGTATTTATTTACATTTGATTTATGAAATGATATTATATGATTTTGTAATGATAAAATGAAATTATACAATGATTTTTTGTTTCAGATAAATGATTTTCCATAAAATATGAATTAAATTATAACTTATTACCGAATATATGGAACGTGAGGGCAGTGCGGGTTGGGACCAGGTCCCAGTGCGCTCGGTTCGGAACGTTATGGGTTCGATTCCCACAGCTAATTTTCATTTTTCGGCGGTTCCAAAGAATAAATCTTGACACTCTTATCTTGATTAGTACGTGGTGACAACTCAGGTAGCCGCCAGGGGTTGGCAAAAAGGACCACTAGGACTTGTTCCCCCTACCAGTACCAGCACCTAATATTTATCTGAATGACTGCTGAGTTGGGTGATGTATGCCGTGTGTGTAGTACCATCTGATTAAAATTAGATTATAATTTGACTTGGTTATAAAATAATAAGCCGACGTGGTCAGACAATCCTTTTTTTTTGTGCATTGCCTGATAAGAACTGCCATTTATCTTTTTTAAATCTACATTTTAATATTTAAAATAAATCTAAAGAAGATGGCCTCGAGAACTTGTAATGTAGAAATGTTATTAGAGTGCTACCAACAGGTAGTTTCTCTTCATGTCTGTATCTTACCATTGTAATTAAACATTGCATCTACTACATGCGTTTTTATTTAAATAAAGTTGTGAATTTAAATAAATAAATTTTAAAAAATAATGTAGCTTAGATTATTTTATTCTAGGGAAGCAGGCCTTGAATTTTCCTTCACAAGAAAGGAATTGCTTAACATTTTATCCAGTGGTGATAGAAATCGTAAATAGTAATAGATCATAACCCGATATAGCTGGTTAAATAATGATTATATTTTATTTTATTTCTTGATTTTAACGAACTACATGGAATTAAGATAATTGGTATCCTTGCTCAAGTAGGTATCCATTGCTTATTCTCTTCCCGGTAGTTGTTGCCCAGTTCAACCACTGCCCATCAAAGATAAGTCCTTGGACATTCGAAGAAACTAGGGAAAGAGGCTGGACAATTAAAACTGGCCTCGAATGATTCTGATATAATCTGATTAAAATTAGAGATGTAGTTAACAGATTGCTTGTAGTAGTCCAGAAGTCTGTACTTAGTGGATTTGTATTTGGAACTTATCTATTCACCACTTAAGTACCAATCTGCATTTACTTCCATCAGCAAATGCTATCTGATGCAGTAATAGACACCAGAAAATAATCGTTTCAATCATCAACATTGAAAATTAATCTAGGGAGGGTGGTAAATGAAGTATAATTCAGGTAATAGGCAAAATAGGTCAAATGTTTTACACAGTAAAAAAAAAAAATTGAACTTCTGCCTTATAATAGTTTTAACGCTCTTCCTGCCTATGTAGTTCCCTTAATGCACTCTGAAAACTTAATATTTTAGTAGAGGAAATTAATTTTTCTTCTTACTTAGCCAATTCAGGCATACATGATGTTTATGCTATTTATTACCTGCCTGTTCTAGGTAAAGTTGAAAGGTCAAGATTCATTCCGCTGGTCCGGCAAGAAATAAATTTCAACTTATCTAGATTGAATTCGTAATAGCACTGCTTACGACTTGAAGTTGCTAAGAAATGTTCTAAAAATGTTCTTGGAGGAAGGAGTATTATGGTAAGGCTAACCCGCCAGGAAGAGTGAAGCCAAAAAGGCAGACCTTCTAAGGAACATTGTGGGCGTGGCAGAGGACTAGAGGCCATTCATGGGCTGCCTTCCGCTTTAGATGGTTCAACATGAATGGCTCTAATTCTTACTAAACCTAAGTTTACCTGAGCTCTGAGAACGTGGTTAAGTTCTCTCTTTTTGGCTTAAGATAATATAATGACCCTCCTCCATAGTTTGGAATTCATTTGTAGACTTTTTGTTGCATCAAGTGAGCACCACGTTTCTTGTGAATTGCAACTGGTTCACATTATAATCTGTGAGCATCTGAATTAAAACAACTGCTAAGCAGGATTCACAGTTATATTAATAAAAACATATATACATTAATTTTTTGATATTTTCATTAAGCTAGTCCATCTGGATAACTAAAATTTTGTTTTTTTCTTGAAATAACAAAATACAAGAAACGATAACATGAATTCAATTTGTTCATTTAAATAAAAATGAACACAGTGCATTAAGTGAAGTCCACATTTTATTGGTGTGTGTCACACATTTAGTGTCTGTTACTTAGATGTAAGACTTTAATTAACCGAATATTATTACAACTGTTGGTCTGATCCAGCAGATGACACTGGAGAGCATTAAGGACCTGGATATGTCAGTAAATATTCTAAAACTAATGCAGAAAGCAGTAGTGTTGCCTAGGACTGTCAGCATAGTCAGGAAATTTATTAACATTAAAGAATAAACTTTTTCTAGCTAGAATAAACTCTTGATCTAGATCCGGGTAGGTACTGCTTAAGGTTAAAGCTGAGATTAAGGAAAATTCCCTAATACATATAATTATAGTAATAATAATAATAATAATAATAATAATAGAAAGAAGAAGAAAATCTTTGGAATTACTTTCAAGCCATCATATCTTCGAGAGTCATCTCAACTATTGTGACATTGGAGATCGGCTACACCACACTAAGCCTTAAAAATGAAAATCTTCCCTCTGCAGTGAACCAAGAATAGCTACTTGAATACTGGAAATCTAAGGAACTGCATAAAAGATTTTATCATAGTTTATCGGAAGGAGGAATATATAGGGGTGCATCCCTAATATGGCTTCGCAAGGTAGGTGCACTTTGTCAAGAAACAAAAGGATTTATTTTCGCCATACAGGATTAGATGATAGCTACAAGGACCTCCAGACGCAGTATATGCGGAGAAAGCATAAAAGAATCTTGTCGGCTATGTGGAACAGAGTCAGAATAAATTCAGCACATAACATCAGGCTGTCAAGTGCTTACTGGGAAATCATATTTACTAAGGTATAACATTATGGCTAAAATCGTCCATCAAGAATTTGCCAACAAATTAAAGCTTCTGACACCAGCCCTTATTACATGTACAGCCCACAAGCCGATCGTTGATAGGCGGGATGTCAAGCTCTATTGGGGCCAGGCCATCACTACCGATCAATTCCTCATAATAAGAGGAACTTATGGAACACCAGAGGAAAATATGCAACTATCATTGAAATAGGCGTACCATCCGATGACAACCGTCACAAGATGGCAGCCGAAAAAAATGGAAATATCAGGATCTAGGAGGGGAATTAAAAAAACTGTATAAGCCTGAGAAAGTCAGGATGCCACCGTTCATTATCTCAACCAATATTATGATCCCGGAGACAACACTGGAGAATATTAAGGACATGGATCTATCGTTGAATGCTCTGCAACTAATGCAAAAAGCTGTGTTGCTCGGGAATTCGAGTATAGTCAGAAAAGTCATTAATAATAAAGATTAATTTTTTCTAATCTCGCCCTTAAGCTAGGTCCGGGTAGATGCTACTTCCGTTGAAACCCAAGAATAAGAAAAATTCCTTAATAATAATAATAAATATTATCATACTGTTATTATCATGATAGGATCTGCACCTAACTACATTAAATAAGAAAAGAAAGAAAAACATGAATAACTACAGTGTGAGTTATTTTAAAACGTTATTGGCCTGCCCGCAAGTCCCCCTTTAAGATTTAATAATGTTGAAACTAAACTTTGATCTACAGTTCAGTTAAAACTTAATAATTACTTGAATACTTTTTGAGTCATCCCTTTGTATTCAATGTGGCACTTAAAAACCACAAAAAATCGATTTGTTTATGGAGTGATACGAAACTAACCGTGTATCGAATCTACAATTTGTTTATGTTATATATGTTTGTTTCTGATCCTTAAATATTGCTAAACACTTACTAGACTCCATGTATAATACAAAGATATAATCTGCCTCGCTGTATACAACTAATCTTGTTGCGTCTCATATTTTTGCTGTTCCAATCGCTTATTAGACCAGATGTAGTATGATGTTCTAGGAACGCCTACGTATTTTCTATGAGTTATTCGAACATATTCACGACTTGAGACCATTTGGATCCATAAATAAGAGGTCAAGCCTCGGCCGTAAGGGAAGGGTCTGTATTTATAGCAACTGGGGTTCCTGGAGGTGTCGCAACTACCGTCCCCCACGACAATGGCCCGGGCAGGAATATACATAGTCACCGCGACCCAAGCAATAAATCAAATAGAACCTGAGATATATAATTCCTAGGCCGTGGTTCCTCCACTCTGATTAGCATATTAAGAACATTACCGGGAATACTCCTCACACATGGATTGATACCGCTACAATTTTTATACCTTCAATAATAAGTTTGGTCAAAAAGTTTCTATTTCACTTGCATAAATGATGTAAGTATATAATATTTTATTATGAAGAAGATAGTCAGGGGTGCGGTCACAGAAAGAAAACATAGTTAAAAACATTTTATCTGCCGACGTTTCCCCCCACTTTTGTAGAATCTGAAACTGAAATAGCCCTAATTAGCTGTATAAAGTCGGCTAATAAATAGTTGTTTTTAAGAGAGTTTTATTTTATTATTATTTTTTTATTTATTTATTTATTTTTTTTTTCTTCTTTTTTTTTATTTTAGTATGTATGAGATCATTCATCACTATTACCTATTGCCCACAACTGTGTGACAGATTGTAATATCTATCAATAAATAAATCTAATTAACTAACTAAATTAAGTTGTTAACTATCTTTTTTTCTTGTGACCACATCCCTGACTATCTTTTTCGTAATTAATGTGGTCAATTA
>NW_027110155.1:1147494-1152087 GCF_000696795.3 Halyomorpha halys
ATATATATAATACAATATTTTAGGTACATATAATTTCATAGTACGAGTATATTGTAGGGTAACCGACTATTCTTTCTGGTGTTGTTTTAGAAAAAAAAACTCTTAAACTAATCCACTGTTCATAAAATTCTTTTTAGAGTGATTTTGAGGCTTTGGTGAAAATTTGCGTTGCTAGTTCAGTATTTTTTCACTGGATTTCAAAGGCAAATAGGAATGCTTTAAACGAACACATTCGAGGTCTAAGTGACAAAATAGATATCCTTTTAAAATGTTTCGTATTGCGAATAGGGGCGTTTTTAAAATATTTAATATGACAAATAATACAATAATAGTGTTTTATGAATTAATAATGTGCAAAAATTATTTTTAACTCAATTAAACATAATAGTTGTGTGAACTTTTGTTGTCTTATATATCTTGAACATACAAATATTTCTATTTCCTTCAAATGTCAAAATATTGAAAACTGATTCACGAAGGCAGGCACATAGTTCTATGCCAACTTTACATAATGAAAACAAAAGTTCATATCCGTCTCGACTACATTAGTCATAGAAATATGATATCCCAATCCTTTGGGGTCTTAATGTCAAGGACTCATCGCATGTCAATGCAAGCATTCCATGTACTCTTCCGAACGGCCTTTGTCTAAGAAACTAATGGGCACTGCTATATAAAACGAGACGGGGGGAAATAAAAAAATATAGTGTATCCAATGTTAGATCAAGCAACTAAATTGTAACTACCTCACTAATGATATATAGATCTAGATAATTTTAATGAATTTTCAATCATAATTACGTAGTTCAGAAATTTGAAAATAATAAGTCAAAGAGTTGCAATATAAAAAAAAAATCTAAGGCATGTTAAGTATTTTGAAACTGTTGCTTGAGCAAAGACATATTTCTAGCATATGGTAATAATCCATTAAGTTATATACATCAATATCTATAAGATATCAAGTAAATATTTTTGATCTCCTTTTGTTTCTTACTATACTGGGTCTAAATTACACAAAAATATCAATATTATATAAAATCAGGGGGTACACAAATGCCTCTTAGTTTTAGTTTGGTGCATATTTGCCTAACAGATATCTTAATGACTGATGTTACTGAACAAACTATGAATGCGATAATTATAATATTTATAAAATATAAACCAGACATGGTTATTAAAATAGAAGGTAAAATTTTCTTAATTCAACTTTTTTGATATAATTTGAGGAAAACATTTTAGTTAACCAAATTATTGGATTTTTTCCTCTTTTCAACAATTACCGTCCTAATGTCTTTATTATTTTGAGAATCTTTTACAAATTGCTCCTAATTGACAGGAAAAATGTGAACCTTGAAAGTCACTAAGGAAAAAAAGAAAACAAATTGAGGAAGAATCAATTTAATTGCAAAATCTCTTATCATTTTGTAACCTGCGCGGGAGTCTTTTTCCATATAGAACAGGCTTTTGATCGAGTCTGGTACCCGAGACTAGCTTACAAACTCCGTAAATTCCTACCTCATACTTTCTCATCATCCGTTCGTTTCTTCCTTTCGTTTCTTAGATTATTCCACGTAAACCATAATGGTTCCTATTCATCCCTCTATTTTCAATCCGCTGGTGTTCCTCAAGGTAGTAGCCTTATACAGCTGACATCCCAACAACTCCTAACACTATCCTTACCACGTATACTGATGACACATGTGTGCTCACATTTAATAATAACAAACTCTCCAGTCCCATATCACAACCCTCGAACAATGGAAATTGGAAGTTAAAAATAACAATAATAAATCCCATCAAATCACCTTTACTCTTCGTCATAAACCTGCCGACTGCCCTACAGTATACTTTAATAATGTGGCTCTTACCCCTCCAGAACAGATTCTTTATCTTGGACTACACCTTGACAAACGAGAGAGTTCTACTACTGGGTAGTTTCTCTACATACTGTATCATGTCATTATGATCTGACTTCAAATTTACTTGTTGTATTTTATATACAGTTGTAAATGTCAATAAATAAATTAAAAAATTATTTGTAACCTAAGTACTTTAACTTATGAGACAAAAGGTTAAGTGCAACTAAAACTACTGTCCTCCTAATGTGGGATGAAAATTATCTATTGCATTTTGGGATGCGATTACCCCTGTATACAGTATCGAGTTTGATTTCCACTACAGAGAAAACTTTAATAAAATAATTAGGATTACAAAATTAATTCCAAGTACAATCGTTCACATTACTAACGCAATGAACAACTTTATTTAATTTAAATAATTTACAAAAGGTTTTTTTACGATTTAAGGCTGCTAAAATTTGTCCTGTTGCTTGGTCGTGGGCCACGGAGGTGAAAAGGCACTGAAAGGAGGCTACGAAGATGTCGAGAACTGTGACTCGGCACTTTATGACAGATGTCCTCTGATTGAGAAATGTTAGGAATAGTTTATTTCAAATTTCTAACCGGTAGTCTTTTGAGGATGAAAGTCTTTTCAGAGATGGTGTCGTAACAACTGTTACCAGAGACCATTAAGCTGCTCTTGTTTTGAAAATTTGTGTTGTTTTTTTTGGAGCCCTAACGAGACTATTCAAAAAAAAAAATCAATATAAAAAAAAGTTGAGATCAACGAAATGTACTTATCCATGAAGGTGCACAAAACATTAAGACCGGGGAGAAAACAAGAAGTTATTTCACCCCAATTTTTGATTTTAGAAAAACTAGGTATAATAACTTGTTAAAATTGATGAGTCTGCCTAGTATAGATAGAGGTAATAAAAAATGGCGGCTGTTTCAGAATGTTAAAAAAATTAATTTTTCATTTCGAGCTCTTTATCTTTAAAACTACCAACAACACTAAAAAAAAAAAATAATATAATTAAATAAATATCATTTAAAGTAGATTTGATAAAATTTAACTCCTAATGAAGCTATTTACGTTCCATAGTTCCCGAAATATAAATAAAAACATTTCAAAATAATATAGTGAAAAATCAGTATTTAATGAATTTATTTTGAGAAAACTATATCTCAAACACTATTCGACGTACAAATAAATACCATTAGCACTATAATTTAAGCTAGTTTAATGTACTATATAGTATTTAATATCGTTTATCTTTCTAGAAATAGTGGTTTATATGGTATTTGATGAAACAGAATTACAAAATATTAATTTATAGTAGTCCATATAAAATTTTTGATTTCTGTAAACATACATCTCAGGAACTATAAAATGAAAAAATGTCAGCCAGAACTCGAATTAAAGGCATTTCAATTTCTATAAAGTAGTTTATTACACTAACTTCGTAGGAGTGCTGGTTTTTATGATATCTGCATGTGAATACAAATTTTGCACTACAAATTTTGTTCGAACAGTTGTTAACAGTTGTTTATAGTTTAACTAATATATTTTGGCAATAAAATATAAAAACTACTAGTCCTATGGATGGAGGATAAACGTCATAGACCACTTTAAAGAACATTAAACTAGCTTTAATTTGAGTGATAATAGACATAAGGGCGAAAATAAATTCACTAACTTAAGATTTTTCAGGGCATTTTTTATGAAATGTTGCTTTTTAAAAATCTATATCTTTCGATATAACTATTGAACGTAAATAGCTTTATTAGAGGTTAAATTTTAGCAAATTGTTTCTACTTAAAATGATATTTTATTATGTTTTCTAGTTTTGTTGGTAGTTGCCAAGGTAAATTTTTAAAATTAATCTTTTTCACATTTTAAAACAGCCGCTATTTTGTATCCTCCCTAACTATACTTGGCAGACTCATCAATTCCGACTATTAATTATACATAGTTTTCATTAAAGTAATCAAAAATTGGGGTGAGATAACTGCCTTTTTTTTTCCTCTTGGACTCTTGTACTATAGAAACATGATTAAATGTTTACTGACATTCTGCCTTCCTTTTATGCTTTGATAACAAACCTACATACTGCATTACAGATCTATTGAACCATGAGAAGGGGAAGGTGGGAGGGTATTTGTATAAATAACAAACATCTCGAACAATCCCAAACCAGTGTTCTAGATTTTGAAACGGTTACTAAGTTGCTCCTCACACCCTTCTAATGACCTTTGATGCCGTGGAAAAGTCAGTCATTTTCAGAGGAAGCACGGCATAAATGATTAATCTTATAAGTTATTGAGGTGTATTTATTATTCTAATTTGATAATTTTGCATAACGCTAATCGTTTCTATCATTATTTTGGCACCTACCGTTTACATGGGTCAATATCAATATATTATTAACATTGCTATTTCAATCAAAATGTCAATAACCATCATACTTCTAACTTTTTTTCTTTTTTTTTATTATTAATTTTACATTGATAATTTATTTTTCCTAATGACGATTCGAAGCGTCCAACTTCATGTATTTTATCTAAAAATAGTGCTCTTTATTATCTTATTAGTGTTTGCATGTATATAATCTATTACGAATTATATATATGAAAAACTACATAATATGAAATAATAATGATATGTATGAGAGGTACCAGCTGGAGTTTTTTAACTTAAAATAATTTCTTTTGTCGGCATGCCAAAGGTACCGCCGGACCTAGGCAAGTAATG
>NW_027110155.1:1155582-1189530 GCF_000696795.3 Halyomorpha halys
AAAAAAACAAGGTTCAGGGCAGAGTAACAGCACGCAATTAGACTGAAATAACACTACTGTATTTCTGAAGTTATTGCTCCTTAATATCATTTTAGATGTTTATTTACAATGGTAGGGAGTATTAAGGCGGACACAGTGCCTTATCCTATCATAACTGGTACATAAAGGATAATATGTACCAACCCATGCACATTACATTTTCACTACATTTTGTTTTAGCTCTGTTTATCTCCTTTATTAGTATTGTTAATTAACATTTTTCCTAGGTTTACTTATTTTTCTGATTTCTATTTTATTAACTGCTAATTCTTTTGTATTTAAATTTGTATGTGATGTATTGGTTCAAATAAATTAAAGTTTCACTTAAATAAATTTCTCGTTTTTGCACTGCATATTTTTTTTTTTACTCTCCGATTTTATTTACAAAATAAAGTTTTAACGCATTTCTTCCCTGAACATTCTACTTTTCAAAGAATGTTGTCAAACAAATAAACCAAAATAGAAGATTTTTTTTTTTCATAAAATAAGTTCACACTTAATAAAAAGGTTTTTATAGTTAACAAGGAAAAAATATGAAAACGGCAGGTGGGAATACTATTTCTTTTTCGTTTATTATTAACATTTTATTACAGGTTTGTATAATTTAGTATATTCTTAGTTATTGAGACTATTCATTAAACCTGTATAATCGTAGTTAACGATTTTAAGTACTGGGTTAGTACTTTGAATAGATAACTACAATTTTTCGAAATATTTATATGTTTCAAAAAAGTTTCAATTAATTAGGTCCAAAAAATAACTCAACAACACATCTCTCTTAGACGATGCACAGGTGCGTATTTTTTTTCAAAAAAAAAAATAGGAATGATCATCAGGAAAAAAAAATGCATTTTGTAACTTATTTGATTGCTTGAGGTCTTCCAGAAGTGAATTTTCATCTTCCAAAACCCTTCACAAAATCTTATTAGTACTGATATTTTCTTTCACTGATTATTCTTAAAGTTCAGTTCCATTCATAAATTTTGTATTGCATTCAATAACAAGGCTTTTTCAAATATCGATTTTTCTAATTTTTAATCCTAGTAAAAAACCTACGAGATGGTCTCTACTGTTGTTTTCAAATTCAGATTGCTTTTGGAGTATTGATGAGTACTGTTTTTATATTTTGAAGGGTATTATCCAAGAGTCAAATTATTTTTATTAAATTTACTTCGAGTATGCAATAAGAAATTTCAGGTGACTTGTAGTTCTTAATATTACATCAGCTTAAGTTTAAGTGGTTGCCAAACTCGGAGAGGTCGGTAGTATTTTAAAATTGTTACAAATTCACTACCTTCTACTTAATAATGTATAAATTATTATTAGTGACGAACAAATAAAATTTAACCTTGACATAGCTTGAGATGGTTCCTGTTCCAAATTCCATCGCCCATCATTCCTGGTAGGGACAATCACTGAAGAACGGGACAGTATTGCCCTTGAGGAGTCGCATATCTCAAGGCAATACCAAATCCTTAAAAAGTTACGTGCACATCTCTGTTATAGTAAGAATTACAAGGTACTCATTGTTGTCGTGATCTAAAATAAGATCAACATCTTCTGTATGAATGACAATCCATTTAAAATCTTAGGAATGAAATTTAAAATATATATATACAACTAAATCTTAATTATTTTATTATTAACGAATATTATTAAATATTAACGAGCGCGATTCTGACCAAATCACCTTCTTCCACGACCGTTCGTCTAGTATCATTACTTCCTTAGTAACTGCACTTCATGGGTTGTAGTGGCACAAATTTAATTTTTTTAATAATTAAATTATATTATTTTTGATACCTAATCCGAATACTGTAAAAAATAAATGACTGACTATAATGTAAGGTTGCCAGAAAAACTGTCATTTGAAACTTGATTTTCGGGATTGGATGAAACTGGGGGAGGGGGGAGGAGAGGGAGGAGGAGAGAAGGGATCTACAGGATTATTATTTTTTTTTTTGTAATCTTCGATATTTTCTGTCCGTTGAACTCTAAAAAACAGAGAGAAATACTTTATTTATATATGCAGCCTAAATACATCAGGTTGCTATCTCACACAGCATACTTATCAATCCGTAATCGGACATATATAAATTACACATACAATACACATTATAATCAGATATAAAGAGATATAATAAACAATTTTTTTTTCTCTACAGTTTCCTTTTACAATTAATTTCGGTCTGTATAACAAATACAAATGTTTCAATTCATTCCTATTTTTCTTTCTCATTTCTGCTCCTCTAATTTCACCATTTCACAATTTTTTAATTCACCCGATCAACAAATTCGCTCTCCGGAATTCACCCTCCTAGATTCTCTTCTGTGACCCGCTAAACAAATTCTAAACAAATTATACGGCAATGTGAGATCAGACCATCATTCATAGTCATAGCAGTAGACCAGTTTACCAAAAACAAACAAATAGATACATTTTACGAAAATAAGACTAACACATAGATTCAAAGAAAAATATAATAAAAAGCCGGTTACAGGAAACACTTGAATGGATAAATAAGTTTAAAAACAAAAAAAAATAAAAAAGATCGTTTGAAAATAAATTGCCGTTACAAAACTTATGAATACAGACCAGATTTGCGTTTTTTTCTTTCTTTACTTTAATTTCCGCCAAAGCTGACAGAAATTCGAATCATAGAAAAGGCATTCAAATAATATTAATTTTATATTGAACAAAATTGTTTTGAGGTTTTTGCACCTATTAAGTTTTTATGCACGTTTCACTCTATTTTGACTTAATTTAGATTTGTATTGCTTTAAATTTGACTACTCCCTAATCACTCAAACCCACTAGATTCTAACCTTGCCACCTCTCCCATTCCTGACAATCCTCCGAGGCGCCTGAAAAGAAGAAGGCAACGAGACCTCCTAATGTAAAACGTTATTAGAATGTTACCAATGGTTAGTTTATCTACATTCGTGTGTCATGCCGGCATATATTACATCAAATTTACAGGATATATTATGATGTACAGTTGTTAATGTCAATAAAGATACAATAAAATTTCTTTTTACTGTTATATAACTTAAAATTGTACTAAATGTTCGTATTATATACATATAAGGTTTTTAATTTCTAATGTTTATCCCCCCCCCTTTTTTTTGTATTTTTCTTTATTTAAATTATAGATTAAAATTGGAAAATTTGAGGTAAAGAAATGTATTTATGAGCATATGAAGCTTCAATTTCAACCTAAAACAACTATGAAAAAGTCTCTACAGGTCTTTATAGCTCTGTATAACTTTATTGTAACTGTTAGTGTTAATTTCAATTTTGTTTTAATTTATATTACATTATCTATGTATATTATTATAAATAAAATTAATATGAATGTATCTTTACATTTTTAATCAAACTTTTTCCATGTAATGCTTTAACTTAATTTTTCATATTATACAAATGTAGGTGTATGCATGGTAATATTAATTTATTTTAATTTGATCATATTATTTTTTCTAATTTGATTTTTGGTTCAAGATTCCCAAATTTTCATTGATTAACATATGAAGATATAAAACCTAAAACATAAAAACAAATAACGAATATTCTTGGAATGGTACTAACAAATAGTTTCGGGTAACTATAAGCCTTCCAATAAAATAGGCTGGTTTTAGTGAACGTTTAGAGCAATTGTTTTTAGTTTGGATTTAGGGGGCATGAGGTTCTCCATTCTTCGGTCAGACTTTGTTATGGTCAATGGTAAATTTAACATATTTTTAAATATTATTATGTTAGCTGTTTATATTAATTTAAATAAAAATTAATTGGTCTGATCAATATAAATACACTTTCACATTTTCAATCGTACTTTTTTTTAATTTTTTTCTAAATTGACTCAATATAAATATTACTTGTTAGTTGATTAATAGTGTATTGGTATGTAAATATAAAATTGAGAAGCTAAACAAAAGAGCATGCTATGTGAAATTTTTCTTAGAAGAATATTTTTAAATACTCGTTTCTACATAGTTGCCTTACATATTTTATCCTAAAACTTAAAATTGAAGTAGTTTTAAGAATATGAAAATTGAATTTCAGTCTTCATAAAATGAATATAAAATCATTTAATACAATCAGTTTTCCCACAGCACTTCAATTATAAACCGAATTTTAGGTTTTTAATTAGAGTAGTTTAGTTTTATATGCATGTTAACATACATGTAGAGAGTATTTAGCGAGATTAATTTGATTCAAACAAGATAACGTAAGCTTTCTATGTATTTATATTTTAAATTGAACAATAATGATGATTATCTTTGTGTTTATAAAAATTTTGAGTTTTTATTATACACGATTTTGCACATTTTGGATTTTTTTTTTTTACTGTACAAAAATCCGATGTTTATTTATGAACATATTTACGTCAAACTTTGGAAATCGTAGTCTTGAAAATTGAAGCCTATCGTCTAAAATTTCTTTCAATAAAATCCGGAGTCCTGCTCTTTCGTCTACAAGTGGAGGGAAAAGCTCGGTTCGGAGTTCCCCAGGCTGAACGTAAAGATTGTAAATAGAAATGATTGTGCTTAAGTAATAATTTTACTTTAAGTTTAAATTTCTTGTTTTTCTTTTCTATTTATATACAGAAGCATTAATTTATATACATATAAATATGGTGCGAATGAGCTCTATGATCTCTATTGACATTGTCTATAAATATAAGAGAGAATGTAATACTACACAATAAAAAATAAATAAAATCTGGGACTTAGTACATGTACTCAATCGTTAAACTTTGCAAGATAAGAAATAAATATTATTTATTCTTTATGTTCCTTCGATTAGACTAAAATACTCTTGATCATTTTTAGCATTGAGGTACTAAGCATAGATCAGCTAGTTCCACCTGGTTGGCTTAAGTATCATAATCTTATTAAATATCTTATTTATTGCTCCTTGGCGTACATCACCAGTGGATTTTCTGTTGTAATAAATATTAAAATGAAACATAAAACAAAATTATATAAGAGAAGAAATATTAGCTCGAGAAGTGGAACCTGTTAGCGAAGACAATGTTTCATTGAAGGCTGTCACAGTGTCAAGGGCAGTGGGTCGTCCGGCTCCATTATCTCTGTCCTCAATGGGCCTCGCTTTCATTCATCTTCCTTATTGATAGTAATATCTTTCATCAAAGGTATATCTAATCAATTGAATGGAGAAATGTCATCTTGAATTACAATATTTTTTTTGTTTTTCAATTTCAGACGATTTTAAATATTGCTCGATTTAACTATCTTAAAGTCTCCTCTTCCTTTTTATGCTAATATTTCAAAAGTGGTATAGAACCGTCACTATTCGGGGGTCTTAGTGGGGGGGTCAGGCGCAGAAGGATTTACTTTTTTGTGTTATGATCTCCTTGTGTGTGATTGTGACATGTACATCGACCAACCTACTCGCTATAATTAACTGATTGAAAACTCAGATAAGTAAGGCTACCATAGAGGGCGGGAGTGGAGGGTTTCATGCCGTACAGAACCAAATAATATAACACAAAGATGAAAAAAAATCTAACTGCACAATATTGCATATTATATTAGGAATATGTACTAGATAGATTTTGTTATCATTTTAACGTATTTTTAGCAATGCTGAAATTCAGTTGTTCTTTCAAGATAATTCAAGAAAATATTAAGAACTATTGAGAAAATTCATTCTTATCCGGGCAAAGATTCGGACAAAATTTATTCGGCTGCAAACAAGAAATATCTAAGTTATGCAACTCAGTTACCCAAATCAAAAATCATTTCAAAGTGAGGCTTCGAGGCAAATATCACGCACTATTACAATTTAAAATGAATAATGTATTTTTCTTTCCAACTTTTTATTTTACCAATTTAGATTCTCGCATTTGTTTTTTTTTCTTACCCCACATTTCCTTTTCAACTTTTTACTTTAATTTACCTTTATATGAAATATACAATAAGGGAAATATTTTTATCGTGAAAAATTACGAATCCGAATTTTCGTTTTTGAGTTAACCGAGTCTCCCAAAATGGTTTGCATGTTTATATGTCTGTGTGTGTACATATTCAGCCTAGCCCAAAATCCTCTTTCGAAACTTAAATTACATATTACCTCAGAGTAGTATCCTTGGTCCTATCCTTTATACAGTTTTCACAGCTAACATCCCAACCCATCCTAACACTATCCTCACCATGTATTGCCGATGACACATGTCTATTGTCAGTGAAAAATGATCCTTACATTGTATCCCAAACCCTCCAATCCCACATCAACACCCTTGAAGAATTGTGCCAAAACTGGAGGATTAAAATTAATTCCAATAAATCCCACCAAATCACATTTACTCTTCGTCGTAAACCCATGACTTCTTGCCCTACAGTATCCTTTAATAATACCCCTCTTATTTCTGTCGAACAGATCCGTTACTTAGGACTACATCTGAACAAACGACTGACATAGAATCCTCATACAAGACTAATAAGACAAGAAACTGCTCGTCGATTCCCACTACATATTACAACATTTACTAGACAAACGGTCTAAAATGCCAGCCCATTACAAAAGACTGATCTATATGACTATTATAAGGCCTATCTGGACATACATAGTTGAGCTTTTGGGCTCCACTAAACCATAAAAGTCCTCCCGAATCCAATCCTTACAGTCCAAAATCCTTTGTAAAATCCTTAATGCTCCTTACTTTGTCACAAATCAAGTCATTCATCAGGATCTCAATGTTCCATATGTTGCCGATATGGCCAGAACCAGACACCATTCCTTCCATGATAAACGTCTCAACCACCCAAATCCACTTGTTTCTAACCTGGCTTCTCCTTCATTACCTAATAATCCTCCTAGGCGTCTGAAAAGATGATGGCATCGAGATCTCCTCCTCTAGAAATGTTATTGGAGTTCTATCAGTGGGTAGATTCTCCACCTGTTTATATCATGTCACTATGTCACCTACAGCAAATTTACTTGTTGTATATATTTGTATACAACTTGTAAATAACTATAAATAAATTATTAAATAAATAAAAAAATTACATGTTAAAGGTGGGTATTACATACACCAGGAATGAGACAGCAACATTTTCGATAATATTGATTCGATTTTGATTAATCTAAGTATGTCAATAAGAAATTCAGCGATCTTTAATACCATTATCGTGTTCAGTTTGACAAATGATTTCGTCACGACAGTATGTTTTCTAATTTCACTAAACCTACATAGAAACCTTTCAGTATAACCACATAAAATTCGGGATTAGTAATTTCCCTACTAGTTTAGTGAGGTACTTTTAGAAGCCCAAAAACTTTGGGTGGTAAATACATGCATAAAACCTGGAAAGTTTTTTTTTTTTACTTTAACTTAACTATATACAGAATATATAGTAAGGAAAATTATTGTGATCCAGCAAAATTATTTAAGACATGTATACCTACCTACTACCTGGAATGTAACAATATTTTTGATAAAATCGACCTACTAGAAGTGCCACTTTTTAAAATTGAATATTCACATATTTTTTCGAATACCCCCAAAACTAATATTTTTATTAACCTCAATGAATCAATGAGAATATTTAGTGTTTTTTAATACCAGATAGGATTTGGAAAACGAGATCGTGAGTTCAAGACTCCATAACAAAAACCTTTCTTTTTTGGTTGATTTAGTAATGCTTAATTTTTTTTATATCAGTAAAATTTTCTTTTAAATTAAAGTATCTTTAAGAAATATTTTATTTTAAATGTTATTTAATTTTTATTCAAGAAGCTTTTATTTATTTTATTTATTTAATACAGGCCGATAGTTCTGGCAAGTTTATTTTTAAACCCACTACCACCACACCCTCATTGTGCTTTTTTTTAAAAATATTATTGCTATTTATAAATGTACATTATAATACATTTAGTAAATCTGAGTTAAATTGGAGTGTTACAGGCGTGTAGAGAAACTACCCATTGGCAGCACTCTAATGACGTTTCACAATAGCAGGTCTCGTGGCCATCTTCTTTTTAGACAGCCCGGAGGATTGTCAGGAATGAAAGAGGAAGCAAGATTAGAAACTAGTGGGTTTTGTTGGTTAGGGAGTTTATAATGGAAGGAGTGATATCTGATTCGGGCTAGATCGGTTACATAGGGAACATTAAGGTCTTTATGTATGATTTTATTTGTGACAAAGTAAGGAGCATTGAGGATTTTACGAAGGATTTTGGATTGTAAGGATTGAATACGAGAGGAATTCGAAGGTTTAGTGGAGCCCCAAGGGTCAACTCCATATGTCCAGATTGGCCTTATTACAGTCATGTAGATCAGTCTTTTGTAATGTGTTGGAAGTTAAGACCGTTTGTCTAGTAAGTGCTGTAATAGTCGAAATCGGCGTGCAGTTTCCTGTCTTTTCAGTCTGGTGTGAGGATTCCAGGTTAATCGTTTGTCCAAATGTAGTCCAAGGTAGTGGATCTGTTCGACAGGGGTAAGAGTAACATCATTAAATGAAACTGTAGCGCAGTCAGGGACAATTTAGACATTTAATTTTATAAACCATCCCCGCATGTATCTTTTAGAACCTTGTTTTTGATGTAATTGTAAAAGTTATTAATTTTATTTGTAGGTATATATACTTACATTCTGATACATCATAGTTTTTAAAGGTTCAATTCAATGAGTCGACTTTAGTTCAGATTGGTAGGCCTAGGTCTATCGGTCTGTTATCAGCGGGCGGCGCCGATTCGAATCCGGCCTTGATTTTTTTTCCGGCCTTGCCTGGGGCTTGATTTTTTTCTTTAAGTGTGATCCCACATAATGATAAACTTGACCCTCCACCATCGTTAGAATAGGTTGGTTACTTGTAAATAACTAGGCAAGCATAACGTCGCTATGGTTTGCCAATTAAAAATCCGTATCAGAAGGTTATTTGGTTATAACACAACTGTAAAAATTAACTCATTAATTTAAAGGTGGGATGGTTTAGAGCACGAAACTTCTTTAAATACATAAATAAAAAATAAAATAAAATAAATAGATACAAATAATAATTGTTAAGAAGTGAGACAAAAAAGGTTCAATTAAAATTTTAGGTAATTTTTTTTTATAAAAAAATAACCAGCATTAAAGAAGAGTCCGTAGAAATACTATGTATAGCAGCTTAATTTCTTTCAGCTACTTATTATTATCATTAGTAAAATAAATTTGATGTTGCTCAATGCTTTTCATTGAACTAGAAAGAATGATAAATCGTACACAACTACAACCTTATCACAAATGTACTCAAAGAGGAAGAGACAAACAATGGGACCAAATAGATGGGATTAGCCAAAGGCAATGCGGGATTAGCATATTGAAATGAGTCCTTGCTCAGCAGTGCTAATGCCTACTCTATAACAGGATCTTGAGCAAATCCCTTTAGAGGCGTACCGTAATTGAATCGTCGAAGAGGACCTTTGCTCACTAATCTCATGCTCATCAAAGCCAACGGTACTGCTTAACCTACCCACTTTTATGACTTCTCACGTATTACCATTCACAGAAACCTTTTTAGAACTGGTAATTGTCTCTTACGAGACCGATAGGTCTTCTTCATCTCAGCAGCCATATCACTTCTTGTAGTCACAAAGGATATGAGATTAGTGAACCCTTCACCCAAGCTGAAATATATTGGAACTCAATAGTGAGTATAGTATGCTAGCATCATTTAATATTTTAAATAAAGATTTTTTTTTTACATTTATTTTTACCTCTACACCATCAGAGTCAGTGCCCAAGTCAACTTGATATGAATTTGTTTCTTTTTGATTTATAGAGCTTGTGGTCCATTTGATACGCTCAATTTTTATTTTGTTAGTTTAGATTGTTTACTGCCTCTGGGGTGCTCCTAGTTTTTCAAGATTGGAACCCGAACCAAAGTTGCAGTTCTAAATATGGAATAACTATGTAATGGGTTGTATTTGGTATCCAAGATACTCATGGAACCTGTTGAAATAATTTATAATTTATAACAATGATGTAAAATATAAGGATAAAGATCCAAATAAAAGAGCATTGGTGCAACATATATCCAAATATAATCATAATTTTGATTTTGAAAATACAATGGTTTTATATCAGAAAATAATGACTACAAAAGAAAAATGTTGGAAGCTACTTATATATCAGAAAATATATATTATACTATTAATTTCTAAACAAATACAAACAGTTTGAACTTGTGTACATTTCTAAAAATAAATCTGTAATTAATTTTGGAGAGAAATTATAAAATAACTCTATTTTAATGTTATTTAATTAATTATTTTAACTATTGTTATTTAATTTTTTTTTTATTAAATGATTTGCTTTTAAAATATTTCAAATATCTTTTTCCGTGATGATTTTATGAATTTGTTTTTCAAACCTCATAATTTATATTTATAAAATATAATAATTACAAGATTCTGTAAAAAAAAATTAACAATGTTGTTTTAAATTTTACGAAACATACTTTTAAAAAAAAATAGTTGTTTATATTCTACCTTTGTATTTAGCGATTAACAAGGAGTATCATTGATAAAGCCGTTGGGTGCCTAACTTGGCTCACTATTTACAATCCGTAGTCACGACTCAAGTCTATCAATACATCTTGGCTCGATGACCTTTAAATAATATATAATGGCCAATTTGATTTAATTTAAAGATAAACTAATTGTAACTGGAGATTTTGGTGAGCTACGTAGAAGTATCAAACTTTATATCATTTCGAAACAGTGAAGGGTTCCCAATTTTCAACTAATTACAATCTGATAAATGTAAAAAAATACGATTATTATCGAAACTCAACCAAGGAAAATAAAATTAACCTCTTCAAATTAAAAATTGGATTTCATGATATGTAATTTAATAGCATCTGTCCACCGCGCAATGTGTAATTTTGCGATTCTGGCTGGGTAGAAATAGAAAAATGTACTAACTTTTAAGGATTTCTAATAGTTCATATGTCGAGTAAGTCCTAAATATGTCAAGTTCTAAGATAAAACGAAAGAGGATCTCTGACTATTTTAAAGCACGTGAGATATGACTAAACTTGTCCGGTCAAACAAGAATTACCAGGGAATGTACATATATTACCCTTCCTCAGTGGTTTATATATTATCTCTCACTCTATCTGTACTACTATTCAGAAGCTATCTTAAAGTTTTTATTTTTCTCTGAAGAAACATACTTTAATGTAATGATTTCTATCCACACTAAAATTTATGTAATCCTATTAACTTAATTGGTGTTAAGTTACATTAACAATATTTACGGTATTCATAATCCATAATACATTTAGGAAGTTTACTTCCCTATGTTGTAAAATCCTGTAACAAAGAAATAAGGTCGGCGCTTTAGGAATTACAACATTAACAAGCAAAAATTTAGTTCCTACATCTTGTAAACGGTATTTGAAAGAAAAAATCTTGAAAAATGGCCATCATAAATATTAAAAAAATTATCTCTTATCTTATCAAACTAAAAACCACGTGATGGCCGACATAACCAATCAAAAACTGCTTTTGATTAAAGAAGAAATTTCTCATTAAAAACCTCAGCACAAATAAATCTTTAGAATAACGGCAAATTAAAAGTCTTCTGTTGTTTTAAATCTCAAGTACCTGTTGTTCGAAACATGAGATGAAATATTTATGATAATGACACATTTTTTTAATAAACCTTGACTATGTTAGACTTGAAGTAAGTAGAGGCTTTTTTGCTATTGATAAAGTTATTAAATAAACAACTTCGAATGATCCTGTTTAATAAAATGTCCTATTATCAACCAAATATAAAATACTAACGTAAGCTTAGCCGATTCTTTCCGACCAGGAAAAATCTCATTATACTTTACGATGTTCGGTTCTCATGGTCTCATTTGCATAACTTTTATAACATACTGTTGTAGACACCAGTTCAGACTTTAGTTCCTTACCTGCCGATTACCAGACAATAGGTTTCCTAGAAGTGTTATTATATAGAACAATGTATTCAACGTCTGATGAAGTCATCTAAACATGTTGTCAGCTGCCTTCACTCGCAACTAAAATCATACCTTTTAAGATGGCTAAAACTATGTTATTGGAAATTCCATGTTAAATACCATTCATCGTGACAAGACAATATTTGTTTTTTTAATAAGCTTCTATCCTTATATCTATATTATAACCTCTGTAAAATAATGTGTTCAACCTCAAAGGTCTGATACTTACATTGCGATCGGGAGTATTATTGTGTTTTGATAAATTTGGAAATGCCGAGACACAACCAAGTCTTGACAAAAAATGGAGGGTTTCAGGTAAAATTAAAAACAATAACACTTAACGTTCTCAATTGGTAAGAGATTTTTCCATAGTTACTCGAAACAACTGGTTAATACTATATTATATTATATTCATGTTTTAGGTTCAATTCGATGTGCTCAACGTAGGGAGGAAGCTTGTATTGGCATATATGCATATCGTCATAAAGGTATCTTATTTCTACGTCACTTCTTTTTCTCCATGTTAGTTCTAGGTTTTTTTCTCCAATCATTCTTCAGAGATAGTTCCTCTTTAATGTAAAGAGTGAATCTTAATCTTCTGAGCTAGTTGTAGTGTAAGGACGAGTTTAACAAGAGTTTTGTACAACCTCACCTTTGTATTTCAAGACAGTGTGTTGCTCTGTATGGAACTACAAAGATGAAATGCCGTCCTGCTTCGTCATAGGTATTGTTCTGAAAGTTCACTTATGTGACTTGAAAGATAAAATTCTGGACTATTTCAGTATTTTGCTGCTTCAATTGTACGTTCCCAACTAATGACTTACTTGCTACATGTGTTATTTGTTTTTTCAAAACTCGTATCTTCAAATTAAAATTCTTATAGTAATAGTCGAAAAACAGAACAATTAAATCATAAAAACATTTTAAAAAATAATAATATATGTCGTGAAACACACTAAGTCAAGGTTTCTGCTTATGAAAAATAAAATTACAATTTTTATTAAATTAAAAGTTTTTTTTTCAACATTAATATTTTAAAACATCAATTTTCGACTTAGTGTATTTAATTTGTAAACCAAGGATACAAAAATTATCGACTTAAAACATACCTAACTAAGGATAGGTAAACATTATTACTCCCTTTAAAATTATAATAATCTAATGATCTTAAGGTTGTTAAAATGTATTAAAAAACTATTATCACTGCCTCCATTTTAATTTTCTTGGAGGATTTTATATAACTCTTGGAATTCCTCTAGTATCGAATCTTTAAAATTCAAAACCCTTCGTAAAATCCTCAATGCTCCTTACTTTGTCACAAATAAAATCTTCCATAAAGACCTTAATGTTCCATATGTAACCGATCTAGCCCGAACCAGGTATCAATCCTTCTATTACAAACTCCTTAACTACACAAACACACTAGTTTCTAACCTTGGTTCCTCTTTTCCTGACAATCCACCGAGGTGCCTGAAAAAAAGATCTGCACGAGAACTTAAAACATCATTAGAGTTACCAGTGGGTACTTTCTCTACACGTCTGTATCACTCCATTATAACTGAGATCAGATTTACTAAATGTATTATAATTCACAGTTGTAAATTGCAATAATATTTTTAGGAGGATTTTATTAATAGGAGGATTTTATATGACTTTGATTTATATTCACTTAGAGAATCAGGATAATGGGTAAGAATCTGATAAATTTCGAAAATTTAAATGAAATTGAAGTTGAGTAAGAAACTTATAGTGAAATAACACCTAATTAGGTGTTGTTAATATAATAATAAGAAAAATTGACAACGGAGAGTACATACAATGACTATATTAGAAAAATTGAATATGAATAATATTTGAGTATCATGGTGTCCAACACAAATGAAGCATATCTAGATACAAGGATTGTAGGAGGGAAAATTGTTGTAAATTTAATGATTCTACAGTTTATTATTTATTGATATAGTTTTTGGTTCAATGTTTATTGAGTCGTCTTTTGATTCTGGCGTTTTCATCTAAGTCCTTAGCTTTGAGTGGATATGGGTAACTGATTCCTGAAATAATATTCAATACGTGTATTTCTAGTTATCGATATTTTTCAAAATTAATATTTTAAAAAACTAAATCTATACTACTATAACCCATGAAGTACATTGTAAGGGACTGTAACTAGACCAACGGTTATGCAAGAAGGTAATTTGATCGCCAGATGTTTATCTAATTAAGGGTACCTACTTTATGAAGCTGAGTGAATCCAATAGGACTGACTCACGGTTACCAGAAAATAATTATTTGCCACCCCCGGATTTGAACCCAAGTCCTTGGAGATTGTAACACAGTGCTTTGGCAATGAGTTACCGACTCACACAGCATTAATATTCAGTTAATAAAAAATGCTAGATTGTGTTGTTTATAAACAAAGGACTTACATTCTATATATAAATAATAGGAGTAACAATTTTGGCATAACTGATTAACGTTATTAATAAAGCACCATCTATCGATCTCTGATTACTATGATTTAAAATTGACACACCAGAACCTTTTCAGGTAAATAAATTGAAAATGAAAGGTAGTATAAGATATGAAATTCTCTAAATGAGCGAGCTAACATTAACAGTAGGGAATCCAAATGTGGTGGGAAATTGGATGAGGATTGGCCGGGTAACACTGAATGCTTTAATAGCGTATGAGCAACTTTAACGACTTGGCAAGTAGATTCCTCGGCTTGCACCACCGTGAAAGTCTCCCCCAACCTTGGCCACCAACGGCCAGTCCCCTATTTCGGCCTTCGTAAAACTACTCCAAGTACCTTTCGAAATTAATGTTTTTTCTTAATTCTTCTCTGTGCAACTAATAGTTGTTACGAGAACAGAAATTATTTTGAAAATTTTCCCAGGAGTAGAATTCACATCGTAGAATTATCTAAGATTAGGTTTTAATTAGTAATGCGTACAATTTTTTATATTGAAGTATGTCTTAGTATCCAAAACATATACATTTTTATTTAAATAAATAATTCAATTTTTATTCATTTTTGTCTCAAAACATTTTATTTTTCTTATAAGTCCGACGTTTCGGCCAATCCGGCCATCCTCAGGGACATCTACCATAAAACAGCTTTTATTACATGTATGATATTAACAATTCAAATTACTTAATATTATTATTTATAATTTATCTTACCTTAATACAATTTTAGAACTAAAAATATTTAAACACTCAACTTCATGCAGGCTATTCTCCCCAGGTCACAACAACAGTTTCTATTAAAAATTAAAACATTAGGTAAACATATTCTTTTGTTAATAAGTATATCCTACATTATGTCTAATTACCTAATTAGTCAACTTTTTCATTAAAAACAAAAATTAAAAATCATTTATCGCAGTCACTTTATCACAACCTTGGTTGTAACCTTCCTTCACTCAGTTCAAGCATTAAACTTATTTATTATAATTACACTTTTGTTAAATTTCCCTCTTTATTTCATTAGTAAAAATCCCATCAAGACTAATTATAACTATCCACATTTAATTTATCCTATATTTTTCATAAATTAATTTTACTTAATATCTCTGCATAGTGTTGGTTCAAATTTCTTGTATCTTTTTGAAATTTACTGTATAAATTATATTTTCAGATATGTAAATGGATTCAAGTATTTTCCTTTTGAACGTATTATTTTCTTTATGTAAAATCATTGTATTTTCAAATTAAAAATAAAAAAAGTGCTGGTTTTTGGTTACATGTTGTACTAGTACCGTTTTATTTGGATCCCTCTCCTTGTTTTTCAAATCATTATTGTGTTGATAAATTCTGTCACCCAATAATTGCTTCGTTTCACCTATATATAAAGCTGGACAGTTTAGACAGGGAATTTTATATATTAATCCCGATAAAAATTGAATTATTTATTTAAACAAAATTAACCAATCTCAAGAAAGTTAAAGATTATAAATATAATATACATTTTTTTAAAATTAGGAACCTTTACAACTGGGAATAAAAAAAAAAAAATTAACTTTAACATCTCAAAAATATGAGTGAATGTGTGACACACTAGATATTTGGAATTTTTATCTACTGATACAATAAAATAACTACGAAAGAAAGATGGTCTAAAAAGTGGTTTTAATCAAGATTTTTTATTTTTTATACGTTCATCAAAATAACAAGAAAATAAACAATTGTACGCAATATTTTAAATTATATACCACTGAAATATATTCAAGTTGTTTCCAAACAGTTGTCTCACAGTTCTAATCAATCTAATTGTAAGATAATTTTTTTATGTCTGTTTTATTCCTGAGAAATTTTTGGAAATAATTCAGCTGCTTTGAGAAGAATTAAGTTAGAGAAATTTGAAGAAAACATTAATTTCAAAAGGTAAGTGGAGTAGTTTACATCACCATTTTGGTTACAAGCTAGGTGAGAGCCCTGTAAAGTGGGGCAAAACGTTTACTGATTATTTGAGTTATTATTTATTTTATTTTTTTACCGCGTCCTTCTACCATCTTCCACCATTAATTAGATACAGTCAATTAATAATCTCTTAATAAGATCATTAATTCAAATAATAAACCATTGTTTAATGTTTGTAATTTTATGTAGATACTGAAAAATGACATTAATTTATTGAAACTAGGTTGATTTGAGTCAGATTCTATGTTATGTCCAAGATGGTAAATTCAAATAATATATACGCTTCATAGACTTAATAAATAAATTAATACAGAATTCACAAAAATATCTTATCACATAAATTAAATAAAACAAGAAACATTGCATAGCAGGAGGAATGAAGACGTGGTTGCGTAATGATACAAAACATAGTGATGCATGTTGTCAACCTAACTCATATACACGATAAATGCTCTGAAAATACAATAAATTCAGCTTTCTTTTGCAATTATAAATAAAATATTTACAAATATATTATGGTTTTCTCAAAAAATAATGAATAGATACTTATTATTTTACATTGAATGACGAAGATTATAAAGCTTATAACTTACGTGACGGTTTTAACAGAAGCGATGGTCCGAAAGAAAATCAAGGTGGGTTTCGTTTCATAAGAGTTTGCTTTGAACATGATGACAGACCAAACCATTTGGATCCACTACATGCACTTCGGATGATAATGAAATGCACTTAATGATCCAACCACCTGTCAATGGGTTGTTGAATATTATTGCATCGGCTTTGCTGTACGTAGTGGTCTAGTAAGCGGTAGGTCAATCTGTTAATTTTCTTTTTCAAAGGGGGGTATCGTGTGAGTCTTGCATGTGTGTCGGGGTCACGCAATTTATCAAATACTACATAAAATAAATAATCGAAGATTTACTTTTTATTGTAAAATATAATGTTACATAAACATTGAAACAATATTCTTACTAACTGGAAAGAACAGTTTTCTTCTTTTAAGACTACTAACAATTCTAATGATCTTCTGCCCTTTGGTCTAAATATATACATAAAAAGAAGTATAGGAAAGAAATGCTAAGCTGGAAGGGGAAGACTTTGTCTAATCGAATTATGTGTGGGCAAGAGGTGGGGGACAAAGGGAATTTATTTAATTGGACATCTTAAATTTAGGAATATTAGATTTTTTAAGGAAGCTCAATAAGATTCAGGGGTAGAATAGTGGGGTTCACCAATGAGATCTCGGCAAGTAGGAAAACAAAGGTCTAGAAGGAGGTGTGATCTGGAAAGTGGAGGTAGCGATGGACTGTGACAACTGACTTTCATATATTAAACATAAAATAGTTAGACAGATGCGAGTCCATTGTGAGATGACATCTTAAGTGAGAGATGACAGCTTTATCCTTGCCTTCAGCAGTGATAAAGTACTAACATATGATGTGAGCAATGAAAGGAAGTGTCCTTTATGGTTATTAAGGTTTGCCTAAATGGGCCAAATGTTTAGAGGATCAACTATATAGTTTATAACGATAGCCTTTGAAGACTATTTATAATAATATCTATAAAATAGAATAGCGTTACTTAACTTGTAGTTCGCGGCTTGTTGGCTTGTTGTCGATTTTTGTAGACCGATGCAAAGGTCGTTCTCTCACGTATCAGTTTTTTCTGTTTTACTTCACTTCCTAGATTTTTGTGAAGAGTGCATCCTCTAAAAGACGTGATGTGGTCACTGTTGCAGATAGTGCTTTTTTGTTCGTCTTTCCGGGAACACCGGGAAATGTAGTGATGCCTACAACATATTTTTGTATGGTTATTATTATTTATTGTATGTCCAAATATCTGGCATTTAAAACACTGGGGCGGTACGGTCTCCTGCCGTGGGGTATATTTTCATACTGTAAAAAGATAGCGGTTAACGTGACAGAGTTTTGTTTGTATATCATTCATAGTAGTCACTATCAGAGTGAGATCGGTTTTAGGCGTCCTTCCTCCATGAGCAGGGACAGTTTCCTGAAGCCACCGGACGTCCAAAGGGGCGAAAGCTGCCTCAATGTCATTGATAGGGATGTAAGTACCTACATCTTTATTAAAAACCTATTTGAGGACGTCATAGAGGTCCTTCAGGCAAATGAGTAGAACCTAATAGTGAATTTTTTAAGACCTTGTTCAACAGCGGGCCTCTCTCATTCCAGTTCGAGGGGAAGATGTATCTCCGTCTAGGTTTGTCAGAGATAATATAACTTTCACTTTATTAAAAAAAAAAAAAAAAATTAACAGTAAATAATAATTAAATTAAATTAAAAATTTCAATTGCGTTAAAACCAATCGATATTGAAATTAATGCAACAAACATAAAAAAACCGAAGCACCGGCCAAACTCATGAAAATATCGCATGGTAAAACGCTTTGTTCATAACCGTCACGTTTGTATTCTTCCAAAGAATTTATTTCTAGAAATACTGTTTTATTGAACAATAATGATACAATCAACCACAATTAAGGGCATTGTTCAGTGTTCTGTGTAATAGTTCATATCATTTAAACCGAAAAATAAGAAAAAAAAAGTTTAATGATAGCAACAGTACTAACAAAAATTTTAAAAAAAATAATAAAAAGAACAAAATTGCAAATATGATATCTATAAATAAAAAACTAATCGATATAATAAAAATTGATTAGATAATAAAAAAAGATCTTATAGACTAGATAAAAAAAAAAATCAATTTATGTAAAAAAAACAAATAAATACACATTGACACCTATACGCCTATAATCCTAAGAAATAAGTTAGGAAACTTTTTTTTTTTTTTTTATTTTTTTTTTATGGTGATTGCGGAATATGTAATTCTTGTAATGTGACCTAGTCGTTCATGATATATCTATTTAACAGCAAAAGCTCAACTAACAGCAACAGCAACAGATCAAGTCTCAATGAAGTTTATAAAAAAGTACTTAATAAGCATATTCAGGTGTTTTTTAATTGAGAACTTATTTCCATTAACAATGGAAATCTCCGAGAGATGAATTTTTAGAATCTCTAACCACAGGTAAATAATTATTAATCCTTTTCCTTCGAGTCTGGTTTAAAAGATGGAAATTGCTTTCTGATGATATAATGAGAGGATAATAGAATAGGAAGAGAGTGCCCCATTAAAATGATAATATCAGTAACTGAGAGGCACATAATTCCAACAGAACGGTCATTTGTTGGATCCGAGAGGCTGTGGTGCCTTATACGGCAACTCTAATGCACACCTTTCCCTATTTCTGCAATCTGGGGCCCCCATCCTTCAGTTCATGAGTGTGCTAGCCATGTTATATCCTCACGTTTCCAATTATTAACCTGTCTCCACCTCACCATAAGCCGTGATCGTCTGTGACAGTTGACTATGGTATACCGCATATTTAAGACAGTCAGGTATCTTTAAGGAAACCTAAATAACATACTTTGTCCTAATATACTTTTTAAATTATTTTGTGAAATATTTTTTTTTTCATTACTAGACTATTATTGTCTTTATTCTAGAAGTTCATTATTTATTACACTTCGTAAATATTAATAGAGATGATTTTAATTTATTTTATAGGATATTCTCCGATGTTATATTATAAGTTTCATGGTTATGATTTCATTGCGAAAAAAATTCGTTTTCCAGTGTTTTTTTTTTATGAATAACTCCTTAAGTAGGCTGCTAATGATGTTTACAAAAAAATAAAATAAAACCTTCATAAAATTAATTTTTAAAGAAACCGTTAGATTTGACCCCATGGCTGACCCCATTCGGATGAGGGAGAGAGAAAATACTCAAAATTCGAGAAATGCTAAATTTTATTTTATTTTTTTGTAGAACTATGTGTAAAAAAAAGTATAATTCAGAACTATTTTGTTTTCGATTCAGCAAAACAAAACTAGAAATTTGTTGAACATTAACTCCAAAATATTTTACTTTTTTTATTGTCAAATTTTTATATAGGTTGACTTTTACAGTACTTTGGTTTCATATTTTGAAAATTTATTAGTCATCTTACTCGAATGTTAATAATACAAAAAAAAACACAAACAAAGTTTGAATAATAAAAATGTGCTTAAATGAAATAACCGTATCGACTGCTGAATTGCGTTCCGAGCAGCGAGAACGAGAGCATTATCAACTTCAAAACTTGGAGAATTAAAAAATATTTTTAAACAACCAAATAAACTGAAAAAACCAAAGAAATAATAGTTGTTTTGATCTTTGAATACTATTTAAAAGTTGTAAAAACACACCTCACAATATTACTTAAATAAGTTTAGAGTTCAGGTTCTACTATCCACAAATATCTCTTCCGTTCCTATTTCCGTCACTTTAATTCTATCTTCCTAACTGTTGGAGGTGTATGGGAGATAGATATGAGGGAAATAAGTTTTGAGGATTACACTGAAGTGGATCGCTCCATTTGAGTCTCTTATCAACATAATTTATATCATATCAATATAATATTTATATAATATCAACATATCGGACTCTCTTATGAACAAAACTGTAATATAACGTAAATTAAACTTATATTTTAGGAAATATCACTATGTAAGGGAGATAGAAGGGAACAAGGGAACAAGAACTAGAAGTTCTGTGAAATAGCTTATCCCCGTTTTGGCGGGTGTGTGCCACAGTGCTAATAGCTGTGAATGATAATGAAATAAAGATTTCCAAAATATTGGCGCCCAATTTATAGAAAAATGTGAGGAGAACAGGTTGCATCTATGGGACAGGTAGATTATGGATCATTACTTTTTTTCTATTCAACTAATAGCGCAATCTATCCTAAAAACAAATAGTTAAGACCTTCCTGCAAGTATTAGAAAAAAAAAGAGGTTATAAGTAGAAAAAACAAAACAATTTTTCTACAATCAAAGTCAGCAACTTAAGTCGTGTGATAGATGAGGGAGTTGCATATTAACACTTTAAGTTAAAAGAGAAAAATCCTTCAACAACAAGCTTAGGTTATCTATTGGTCAGTGGATACAATACAAGTATTAGCAACTTTGTACACACACTAAAATCTCATTGGGACTTAAATATGTATGTTTTACTAGGATTTATCTTATTTTTTTTTTAATCCTTACCAACAACTTTTTCGCACTTTCTTCTTTTCGTAATGAAAGTCATAGAAAATTAACCTTCGACACTAAATTATACTAAATATTTTTGTTTTCAAATTTTTAAAAAAGTTTTAGGAACTTTATAAAAAAAAAAAATATTAAGCCAATTGATAATTGTTAGTTTTAAAATTAAGTTCGCCCCATTAACGATACTTTCGTACACTCTCTTGAAGATCTAACAGATGAATAAATAAATATACCTTTAAATATATGTATAATTAATTTATACACCTCATGTACATTTTGATGGGTTTAACTGAATTTTCGAATTATCATTTCTATATCTATCTATCTTCTAGCTATGGAGGAAGGAGAATTGCTGATCTATAGCATTATATCTTCAACTGCTGGTAATTTGCAATAAAACAAGAGAATATTTTTTTTGGCCTAACCTCTATTGTTTCAAGCTGTGATTCAGTGTTTAACTTTCTGTTTCTGCTGTACCAGGTAGAGTTAACGAGCATTTGTGCATTAATTTGTTTAAATGTCTGTAGTTTCTTGTAATTATCAGCTTAAGTCGTGCACTGAACTTCACAGCCATAGATTAAATATATTGGTAATATATAATTACCGCAATATAGGAGAATTGTGATTTCGGGTTTTAGTTTAAAAGATTGATTCCGACTATTACTACATTTACTAGACAAACGGTTCAAACATCCAATCCATTACAAAAGACTGATCTACATGACTATTATAAGGCCTATTTGGACATACGGAGTTGAGCTATGGGGCTCCAGTAAACCATCTAATTCCTCTCAAATCCAATCCAAAATCCTTCGTAAAATCCTTAATGCCTCTTACTTTGTCACAAATCAAATCATCCATCAGGACCTCAATGTCCCCTATTTTGGCGATTTGGTCAGAACCAGATACCAATCCTTCCATAATAAACTTCCCAACCACCCAAACCAACTCGTTTCTAACCTGGCTTCTCCTTCACTACCTAATAATCCTCCTAGGCGTCTGAAAAGAAGATGGCCTCGAGATCTTCTCCTTTAGAAATGTTTTTGGAGTTCTATCAATGGGTAGATTCTCCACATGTTTGTATCATGTTAAAATGTCACTTACAGCAAATTTACTTGATGTGTATATATGTATACAGTTGTAAATATCAATAAATAAATTTAAAAAAAAAAACAAACTTTAAAGTTATCTAGAGTATGAATTATTTCGTTATTATTTAATTAGTTTTATTTTATTACAGACTTATTTTTATATTGTATTTACTTTATTTTATTTTATTAATATAATTGATTTGTAACAGGAATCTACTCACAGAGACACGAAAGTGTTACACTAGCTTGTAAATTTCACCTTCACAAATATTGATGGTTAGGATAAAAGCTACAGTGACCGCAATATTAAAAGAGCAACTTTTTTTTTTCTCTTTTACAAACAGAAGTCTGTGCGTCAATACTTCAGTCATTTTAAAAAATAACAAAAATGTTTTTAATATGACTACATTAAGAAGTTTTGAAGATGCTAGTTACTAAGATATAATTAGAATTAGCTGATTATTTTGACCTCGCATTCCACAGTTACGGACCAGAGGCACTGGAGTGCGTGGACGCTACAAGATCACGAGCGAAGGAGCCTTGAAGTGGCAAGAGGCACGGTCTGCGGCCTTCCGCTACGCTCATCAGCGGGTCCGTGAAAAAAGTGGTTGGGAGAGATCCTTAAGTACCCCTGCAGGATAAACATTACTTCAGGGTTCTTCTTGGGGAAGGAATGACTTCTCTCCTTGTTCCAAATGCTAATGACAGGTCTGGAGCAGTCGGCTTCCCATAGCTGCCTCTTACCACGCAAGGACTGAATTATCCTCTCGTATCATACATTAGGTGTAAGAAACATTTGCATAAAAACAACAAAGCTTTTTGAAACATTAGCAGCCGAATGGAATGCAATACCTGTTAAAAAGAGGAGGGAAAGCTTATAGTACGAGAGCACAAGATGAGAAAAAGGCAATTATTTCACCCCAATTTTGGTTAATAAAATCAAAACTATGTATAATTATTAGTCAAAATTGATCAGTATATCAAGTAAAGTTAGGGAGAATAACAAATGGTACCTGTTTTAAAATGTTTAAAAAAAATAATAATAATTTTTCACTCGGAGCTCCGTATCGCTAAAACTACTTACAATACTAGAAAACAATTTAAAGTAGAGAAAATTTACTAAAATATAAGCCCTAACAGAGCTTTTTAAGTTCAATTTTTTAAAATAAATGTTTTATAAATATGGACTGAAAAATCAATAGGTAGTGAATTTATTGGGGGAAATTAATATCTTAGGAACAGTGCTGAAAAGTAATTTATAACCATTACCTTCGTAGTAGTAGAATTATTCATGATAATTGATGGACAAAAACTTCTCCATATGCAAATATCATAATACTAACACCTTAACGAAGATAAATTTAATAAACTACTTTATAGTACATTCTACTAGCTTAGAGTGCATTTATTTAGCTAGTTTGAGTGCTGGCAGATATCTCTGTGTCTAATGGTTTCTGAGATAACAACAAGAAATCCATCATATCGTTGATTTATTTTGGTAAATATCATGAAACTACTAATAGCTCTATTAGAGCTCATATTTTAGAAAATTTACTCTAATTTAAATGATGTTCTATTAGGTTTTTTAGTGTTATTCGTAGATTCAAAGAAAAGGAGCACTGAGTTTTTTTTTTATATTTTGAGACAGCCGTCATTTTGTATTCTCTTTAACTTTACTTGGCAGACTGATCAATTTTGACTAATAATGATACATAGTTTTGATTAAATTAATCAAAAATTGAGGTGAAATAATTGACTATTTCTCCTATAGAGCTCTTATACTGTACTATAATAGACATTTGTACGTCTAATGATTCCTTAGATAAAGATTTCCCACAATAAATTCACTAACTACTGATTTTTTAGTATAAATTTCTTGAAATGTTGCTTTTATTGGATTTGCTGAATAGGATTGCCTTTTTATATTTTTTGTGTTACCATCTATGCTATTTTGAAATTACGACATGTCGCACATCGACTAACATACTCGCAATAAGTGTCTGTATGAAACTAGAAAAAGATTTAAATGAAATTGAATTCACTAAATTTTATATCTGCATGTGTATTAAGGGTATCACTGCTCCCCTAAAAAATTGAAGTGACAGTAAAACATTTACTTAAATAGTTACTAAAATTTAAAACTTTTATATTTTATGTTCATGTCTTCTGATTATAATGAAAATCAATGCTGGTAAGTGATAATATTTTCAATAGGTAAAAAATAATGAAAATAAAAATCTGTGGAGCTATAACCTTCTAAGGGCCTGGGGTTTAGTACTACACAAGTACCCTGCGATAATACTCTTTCTCAAACAGATATATTCATTCTAGATGAATTAAATAACCATAATCTTCATACTTACGATGTTTATTTGGTTTGTAAGAAACAGCCAATCGCATGAGTAATTACAAATGGAGGCCTCTCCAATAGAGGATTATATAAAAAAAGACTCCTGAAGTTCAACTCCCAGTTACCGACAGTTAAAGGAACAATGACCTACAACTTAGGAAACCCAACCACAACCCGAAGACTGAAGCCCAGGCTGCAGTAGGACATCCTGTTGTAAGTTCTATATTTATAAGTTCTTTTATTGTCACTATATTTTTTTTATTTATTTTTTTATAAATGTCATTGTTTCTACTTTCATCTTTTATTAAGAATTATTATTTTTATCTTTTTTTTTTTTTTTTTATAACGTTGAATATAGTTAACGGTGTCTTTTGTAAGAGACTATACCTCCTCCCCTATTCAATTGTTAAAAAAAAAAATGTTCCTCTTACATTAACCATGTAAGGCCGATCTGATATTAACTAATAATAATAATAATAATAAAAAGAGTGGTTAGTGGTTAGAGATACGACATTGCCAACCTTGCAGAGGTTTAGATTGTTGTAATAAAAGGGAGGGGAGAGAATGGAAGACTGTTCTTGAACCACAAACCTAAAGTTCTACTTCTGGTATCAACCAAGTCCCGGGTTATGGTAATTGACAAAAGGCACCCGTACGTAACAGGCAGCTGTACTATGTATGGTAACAGATTCGTGGAGAACGTGTGCCACACATCGACCTGCAACTCCTATCTCAGCCTCACGGAGATGTAGCCTAAGAACCAGCTAATTGTTGAAACGGTTCATTTGTTAAAGTTAGCATTAAATAGGGCCCGCTCTGACAAGTCGTGTTACTTGGGGTTTGCTAAGGCAAGAGAGTTGCACTCGTGCATTAGATGCAAGGTCATCCTAATGAAATGTTTACAAGTCTAACAATTTTAATGAAACGTTACGTAATATGGAAAGTTTAAACAAATCGTCCCCAAAATTTCGAGATCCTTTTGGCTGACTTACAGACCGTATTTGCTCATATTGGATTATAAGATAATATTCACTAAAATGAAAATCTTTGGCAGGTGTTCTAATAAAAGATTTATTCATGCATCAGGTAAAAGATGTAGTGGAGTACGTTTATAACTTTTGTTTTATGTTTTCCATCACTTTTTAATTTCTTATCTCCAGTTTTTAGTTTCATTGCTGTAATGGTTTTAAAAAAGCTTTTTTGAGTGTCTCAAATAATATTAATATTTTACAATTTAATGTTAATATTATATTATCTTATTATGGATGAAAAAATAGTTTGTTATTCTGGGACCATTGGCCAATAACAGTGTGGGCACACCTAATTATGACTTGTATTAAATAGTATAGAAATAATTTTAGATTCAAAGAAAAAATAAAATAAATTAAAAAAGTAACTGACTAAATACTTGAAAAACAAAACAAAAGGTAGTTAAAATTATCTGTACTATTATAATATTGAATTAGATTGGTGTTGTAAAAAGTAGTTGAATATAAGGGTTATAAACGAGGGAAGGGTTGGCACATGAGGTATGTTAGAGGGAATGGAGTTCCAGTGATATGCAGCTTGGGTAACAAATGATTTATCAAACATTTCAGCATCAGTTCGGTGATGTGGAGGGTAGATGTCAGATTAACGGGACCTGGTAGTACGGAATTGGATTGGGAATTTGAATTGCAGGTTTTCTAGAATATAGGAGGAGCATTGAACACTAATTGTTTGGAATAAAAAGGAAGCTAGGAAATACTGGCATCGGAAAGATGGATAGAGCCACTTCAGCTCGGCGTAAAACTGGGTTATGTGCGTATCTCTGCTGATCTAGAAAATAAATCGTACTGCGCAATTCAAAAGACGTTTAACTTTAGATTCGAGATTACCTGAGTTCACCATATACCAGGTAGCCATAGTCAAAGTGGGGGTAGATTTTACTCTAATATAATAGAGTTTTAGTCTGTAACATAAGTTCAAGTCCCTGTTGAGTAAAAGCTAATTCCTATAATTGAGTTTCAAAATAGGGAAATAAATTAGAAAAAACTGAAAGTTATTTTCATATAGTGAACTTGTAAAGCTATACAACTTTTTACTGAAAAATTGAGAGTTTGATTGCACCAGGCCTGTTTTTTTTTTTTCTTTTTTTGGAAAAAGATTTGCAAAACAAATCTTAAAATAATGCAAAACCATCATTCTATTAGGACAAGTAAAGTAAACTAAAGTAGGGTTAAAAATTATGTAAATATAAGTGAAAAAATAATAAATAAAAATAGAATGTACAACAAAAAATATAAAAAAGGAATAACATCGAGTAGTATGTCTAAAATAAACAAGATACGTAATAACCTGTATAAATAGAAAAGTAGATTTAAATAAATAAAAATAAAAACAATAATTGTAAAGAATAAGATAGGAAAGCTAAGAAAATAAGATGAGAATGAATAAAAGTCAAGAAAGAATAAATAAATAAAATAAAAAATATGTTATTATATATTAAGTAAATAAATAATTTAATATAATATAGTAGAAAATAAACTATTTAGCTCTTTTTCAAAATATTGAACAGTACTGAGCTAACAACCCATCAAGGTTCAGTGTTTTCATTGTCAGTTCTTAGAGTTTACAGGGGCAGGATTGGATGTTATCTGCAGGACATGGATTCATAATTACAGAAGAATAATATAGCTTTTGATGCTAGCGGATTTGATGGCTGTCAACATTCTGCATTCAGGATATCTCACTAGATTGCATATTACTGAATGTGGTCCAATCAGGAAATCACACGAAACAGGATATTGCTGAAGTAGTTAATTTGATTTTTTTTTTTACTGTAACTAATGAATGAAATTTATGATTATCATAAATTACGACATTTTAATTAGTGAGGGAACGTTATGACTATATTGATATCTGTAAGATCGCAATGAGAAGGGATGAAGATGAAAGAGACCGATAAGGAGGCCTCGAGGAAGGATTGATGAGAGGGATGGTCGTGGACCATTAGGCCGGCCTTGGCTAAGCCTCCGCTCCATTTCTAAATAACTGGCTCGTCACACTTCCCGTCATTGCACAATGACCTCTTGAGATCTTGCCAGGACTCCCTCATTGGGAGGATTGCCAGGATTACCCGTTAACAACACCTCCTTCCTCCTGGTAATAGTCCTCGTATTTAGCCGAGCCTTAAGGAAACATTCTCTTTCTCCTAGGATTTATACCAGCATTTAAACCAATGTCACATCTTTCAGTCTTTCCTAATAGTAACTGGTGATTAGATTGTACTTGCTGAGTAGGCGGTTCCTGATGGTTCTTCTTATCCTAAGAGATTTGTTGGTCTCCCAGCGTACTAACAACATGAATCCTACCATTTAGGTGATCATTATACAGTAACCCATATAGTTTTCTTCATCTTTTCTTTAATATAACCTAGTCAACGTCCATGTTCTCGGTTTAAAGCAAGTCGATTATTTTTAATAGGATGTAACGATCTTTTTAGTGAAACTAAGTAAACAGGAACAGTGAGCAGTCCTGAAGATGAACCATTCAATATATAGCTTCAAACAGTTTAAAAAAAAAAAAAATTCGGCCTCCGAAAAAATTTAGTCCTTATATCATTTAGAAAAAGTCTAATGATATTAAAAACTCTCATAATAATCTTTATCAGAGTTTAATCTCAGTCACCATTAGTAAAGTACAGAAGTTTCATGATTTTTTTATTTGAATGGTATAAAATTACTTTTTAAGTGGACTGTATTTTGATCGAAAAAAATTTAAATTGAAATACAGGAATAAAGCTATTGCGTTTTAATAAATTGATCACGGTCTGCATGACTAATTAGCCTCAATTAAAATTAGATCAAATTAGATGAACTCACCATAATTGTGGAGGCTTACCTCAGTGATTGCGTTGCCTCCAATGTATTACAAGATTTTAATTAATTGAAAAGTAATTTAAGTGGTTTTAGTCGATAAAAGTTGGAAAGAAGCATAAAATTGACATAGTTAAAACAATTATTGGCTTCTAGGATTCGTCGTAAAATCATGATCATGATGATTATATTACCAAGAGGTCATATAACTGATCATTACATATCGAAGAGAAAACTGAATCATGTTTGGTAGTCTAAATCAATGGAATTACGAAAGAAATTAGAAGCGAACTTAATTTTCTCACCGGGATTAGTAAACCTCAAAGGAATTTCTAAACCACAAATCAATGGATTGGGTTTTCTAAATAAAGGTTTCTAAACCCAGAAAAAAATAAAAACTAACATTCTCTTAGGAACAACCCCATGCTTTGATTGTTTCTAAAACTTAAAATAAAATATTTGTAAGGTGCGATTAATCTAAAATTGTACATATTTTCATTAATAAGATTTGCTATAAAATAAATATGAATTAAAGACCTAAATTTTCATATTTTTATTTGCATGCTTTTTGACGAAAAGTGAAACAAAAATTGCATCAAAAGACGTATGTATGTAATAGCTTGAATTCAGACGTACAAACTATATGTATACGAGCGAATGCCAGACACTAAATTCATTTTGAATATATGCACTGGTGCATTATTATCGAACTGTATGGTAAATTATTAAGTGAAAAAATTAACATAGAGTAACAAAATAGAAAATTCTAGTTCAATATGTTTGGGAGATTATGGAATTGCCAAATGTTCATGGCGTGGGTCTGCTAATGATTTTGATAACTGGGGCCTATCTTATTTATTGTTGACGATGATGACAATGTGCCAAGAAGAAAAAAAAGCACTTACTCTGGTGTAGGTTTATAATTTAGTTAAATTGTTACAGGTTTCTTTTTTCCTTTTTTTCTCTCATCTCTTCTCCCCTTGCCGGGGAACGGCTTCTAGCTCTACTTACTCATGTAAAACATGAAATTTTCACCAAAAACCGAATTACGTTGGAATTTTGGAAAAGTAATAACAAAGCCCGGTGTACAACAAGGCCTGAGTGTATCAATTATCTATCTTGTATTTGCAGAAGCACGGTTCGAGCCATTCATGAATGACTACATCATGCATTCATTCATGAATGATTAATCATGCATGAATCATGCATATCATGATGAAATGCATTAACCTCGTTGTTCTAGCTTTTTACGAACAGCAACTACTAAGTGGGAAATCATAATTACCAATAAAAAAAATTGTCATAAATTCTTTTTGTAATACTTTTTGGCTTCCAGCAATCCAGTGAATGAATTTGCATCCAAATTCTAATTTTTCTTATACCACTTGAATTTGGGTTTGGATTATACAAAGAATCTAGGGGTGTCATTGTTATGTTTTTTTTTTGTTAACTTCGTTATTCATACATTGTATCATACATACAAACATACATATTTTTTTATGTTTTTAATATCGCCTACCAGGGAAAATTAGGAATAGTATTGTGTATAAGTGATGGAAAAAAAAAAGGGAAACCGGCCATCAACCAGGAAGATCGCAGGAAATATGTATGTTCAAGTTTAGAATACTTTTCTTTTAAAGTTATAATCATACTCTTCCTGCTCAATCCAGGGACGCAACGTTCAAAAAACTTAAGAGAACCTAGATTTTCTAAGATGTATTTTACTTTTTATAGTAATATCATTGAGTGTTCAAAAGTAATAGTATAGTATAATAACAATAATTATGTTGTGAAAAGAATATGAAACCAAAAACTTGATTATATTAGCTATGTACCTCACCTATGTAATATCCCTCCCTCAATGAAATAATGAAATCTCATTGTAGACTTTGCCGAGAGCTTTAGTACGTCTCAATTAGGTAATCTGTTTTGTTCCTCCTCCTTCTATACCTCCAGCTCCAATCCTTCTTTAAAGTTGCTAAGCAGCGTATTTTTTAAAACTCTAGATATTGCTCGATAGATCAGGCCACGAACAGTGGTTACTACTGAAAACTACCTCAGTTTTGAACCTTATTGATTTCAAGATACCAATATAAGTAGTTCTTAATGGTTTGTTTTGAGATTTTAGCCTGGAATTAGAAATAAAAAAATGGATAAAATATCAAAAATTGTTTCATTAAGCAATATTCGGGAAACTCGCCTTTTATTCTTTGTATTTTAATCTTTCGGGTAATATCTGTAGCAAAGTATCAATTGCCCAACTTAATCTTTGTTGCGTATAAGATTAATGCATGGGTAATATCAATGTAATAAAATAAAGGTTTTTATATTATAATATTATACACTGATTTGTAATAGAAATTACTAGGTGTAATTAAAAATACAAATTGAAGCATAAAAAGATACAAATTTATGAGTGAAGACCTTGTAACATTACCTTTCACTTGTAAGCAACCTCATTAAACGTTTTTCGTTCTAAATATTTTTATGTGTGTAATTTATTTACTTGACCTAGGAAGGAGAGACCATCAATTACGTTCGAATGTGACGTTTCCTACATACAAGGTAAAATCTTCACATTCTATCTCCGTTACCTCCTTTTTTTTTTACACCATATATAGGTATAATTAAGATTCTGCAATATAGAAAACGTGACCACAGCACACATTTGATACACTGGTACCGACTTCGATTTAAATATTCAACCAAAAATAGAGTAAATAAAAATAGTTTATAAGATTTAACCTAAGAATCGATAGATAGTAAAGTGGTCAAGAAAACGTTTATAAATATTTTGGTCTTTTCGTGACAGTTTAAACCTCAGTAGAAAGTTCTCCCTTCATCATGATTTAAAAAACTTTAAACTTCTTATTCTGAACGTGTAATTGTAAGTGAGATTCAGTATGTCACACACATTATATTGCAGATCGGTTGGTATGGAACACTCCTAAAAATACCTACTTTAAAAGTTTCGAGAAATGACTGTACTAAATATTTTTGAACTATTATTCTTGGCTAACATCTTTAAAAATTTCTACTGTGCAGAATAGTTTAATTATCAAGGACAGTTGAACAGAAACTATTAGGATTTCTGAGTGTGCATCACATTTAAAAATGTTTAGTTGTTGTTGTTGGTTGGGGCTTTTAAGCGTAAAACCCCAAGGTCATCAACCCCCACGTTTCTCACTTTATAATTCTATTTCAAGATTTGAAATAATTTAATTGCTAAATAAGTTTGAATAATTAATTATTTTAGATTTTTTTAATACATATGACAAACTTTTCGGTTTAGATCTTATTCAAAAGATTATTCATTTTTAAGAAAATTAAAACCATTTCTATGTTTTTTGGTCATCATTCAAGGCATCCGAAACACTCGGTCCCACTCCCAATCTCCGTAAGTTCATGCAATAGAAATGACATTCCCCAAATATGTGACTGACTGTAAGTACACAGTTGACATTGGGGTGGTAGTTGCTTATTGATCAGGTATGCATGAGTTAAATTCGTATGACCTATTCTCAATCTGGCTATATCTACCTCCTCCCTGCGATTGGAACGGTTTGATGTGGTCCATGGTTTAATCGTTTTTTAACAGTTTTTAATTTGCTTGGCGGGCTTTCATTCCAAATGGCTTGCCAATTAGCTAATATTTCATTTTCCATCGGGAGACTTATTTCTTGGGGTGTCAGAATGGCCGCGCCCCGACCCGGAAGGGGCAAGTGCTTGTTTGGCTGCAACGTCCGCCAGTTCATTTCCAGCGATCTCCACGTGACCCGGCACCCAAACATGTTTAGTTTTTATTAAAGAGAATCTGACTTAGTTTAATTATATAATTCGTCAAGTTAAGCCTCAATATTATCGATTTTGGTTAACGAACTCAAGAAACAATTCATGAAAACTGATATTTTTATTTTTATTTATTGATATTTCTGTACATAAAATGCATCAAGTAAATTTGAAATAATTTCATAATTGTATGGAACAAGCATGTAGAGAAACTGCCCATTAGTAGCGCTCTAAAATCATTTTTATAATACAAGGTCTCGTACCATCTCCTTTTCAGACGCCTCGGAGGGTTGTCCGGAATGAAAGAGGAAGCAAGGTTAGAAAATAATACGTTTGAGTGGTTAGGGAGTTTATAATGGAAGGATTGATATCTGGTTCGGGCTAGATCGGTTACATAGGGAACATAAAGGTCTTTATGGTTGATTTTATTTGTGACAGAGTAAGGAGCATTGAGGATTTTATGAAGGATTTTGGATTGTAAGGATTGGATACGAGAGGAATGCAAAGGTTTAGTGGAGCCTCAAAGCTCAACTCCATATGTCCAGATAGGTTTTATAATTGTCATGTAGATCAGTATTTATATAATGAATTGGAAGTTTAGACCGTTTGTCAAGTAAGTGCTATAATAGTCTAAATCGACGTGCAGTTTCCTGTCTTTTCTGTCTTGTGTGAGGATTCAAAGTTAATCGTTCGTACAGCTGTAGTCCAAGATAGCAAATCTGTTCAAAGTGGGACAGTCAGACAAGGATAAGGGTGATCTGATGGGATTTGTTGGAATTAATTTTAATCCTCCAATTACGACACCATTCTAGGGCTGTGATATGGGATAAAATTGATCTAAACTCTACATTTCAAAATGTTCTTATGTAAATACCTAATTTAAAAAAGAAAACATAAACGAGGATAATTACTCCAGGATAACTAATAATTGCGTATTACTATTGCGAAATGTTTTGTAGTAGAGTGTTTAAAATTGGATCGATTCCCACTTCTTTTCAAACATTTCGAAATGAAACTTGTTAGGTCATAGTTTTAATGAATGCTGTTTCTTTCGATTGTGAAATCGACTGTTTTCCGTTTTCGCACTTAAATTTAGTAACTTCCAATGGAAAACAATATTTTCAATGAAGAATTCTTGTACAAATTCTAATTTAAAACGATTGCATATAATTAGTTGGTTATCCGATACGATCATTTTTTTGATCGACGTTCACTGACAAGTGAGGTTGTAATAAAAGTGTATAAAATAGTGGTAAAAGAGAAATAGTTAGACTGTGATTTTTAATGTAATTTAATGTATTTTTGACATAA
>NW_027110155.1:1189580-1200077 GCF_000696795.3 Halyomorpha halys
ATAGTAAATTAAGTAGATTGTCCCTGAAGATGGCCGAATTGGCCGAAACGTTGGACGTGTAAATGAAATAAATGTTTTGAGACTATAATTTGGATAGTGTTTTTGAATTATTTAGTAAAAAATTTGCCAGTCTCAAGAAAGAAATTTAAGATTATAAATAAATAAAAATTAATTTCGAGTTCCACTTCCCATAAAATTTCGTACCAACCGAATTCTCAAATTCCATCAATACCTTTTTAATATTTCTAATCCTTTGGTTCAATCCTTATCTAGTTCCACCCATCCCTACAATTCCACCTCGACAGTAGGAACGGGAGTGGCCAAGAGACCTATTGTGAAATAAAAATTGACAATTGGAGCTCTAGCAATGGTCAGATTCTCCGCTCAAGTTGAGTGTTTGCGGCTTTAGCGCACTTACTCAGCCTCCATTGGCTCATCACCAGTGATGCGGTGAGAGGGGTGAGCTGGGATATCGAAGGGATCATTCTTTATCCCCCTTATGCGTGGGGGATAGAGTGGGCTCAGAGATTCTTAGGTCGAGATTGTAAATATTGTATATAATTTATTATACTTAGTTTGATTATATTCTTATATAGAGGTTTTATTTTATTATTATTTTTTATTTATATGAAATTGCCCAAATTTCTGACCGAATGTAATATTATCAATAAATAAAAGTTTGCAATTGCACATGTTACTCCAGAATGATCCTCCAAATTCGACATACTGTCCATCTGCCATAATGCCTTTAAAATTTGTATCCCACCATTTATTTATATGTCCTAAAACACGATACTTGAAACGAAATGTTCCTATAACAATGCGTTGAATTTTTTTTTAATAGTATAAAATTGTATTATTATTTATTTTTATTTTATTATCTTTTTTTTTCATTTGCGATCCATCTTAGCTTTATTACCTTAATGTGTTCTTTTTTGTATCAACTCCTACTTAACAGACTCCTATGAATAACATATGAAATCATATTACCCGTGGGTGTCCCATTATGTAGAAGTTTTACTGTGATACATTTAATGCAGTCAGTCTTGAACAATTAGGAGAAATTATTTTTCAGAATATTTAAGAACTATCGGATGATCATAAAATAAATAATGGTGTATCAGTTATGAGTTAAATTTCGTGCCATTAGTTTGATCTGAAATAATGTTATAAGATATATAAGCAGATATTTTCTTTCACGTCGTTTTCAGCCTCCCCTGATTTTCTTTTCTTTTGCTCCATTCTTCTATGAATCCTACTAGTAAGATGTATCCAGGTGGGAATTTTACTTTCAAAACGCGATTACAGAGCTAATGTCGGGAGATAGCAAGCCCTGGAATGAACATTACCATAAGGGAAGGGATCTCCTGAGCAGATCTGGTGCGGAAGATAGCCGTCACGTGATAGAGGACCTCAAAAAGACCAAACCCCAAGGCCAGGGTACCGCTGTTCCGCTCACTCTCAGTACCGTATCATCCACTTGCCATCTTACCGTATGGGCAATAGTCAGTTTGTTTATTCGCACTTCTTTAGGATCCATCACAAGCGTATGAATGGCATTACAACGATCTGTCGGAGGCATTTAAATAAATTAACGCTTTGAAGTTTATTATAAAGTGATGTCAGGTCATGAAGTTCACAATATATTTTATGAGTAGAAGGATAAGAAAGAAAAAGTATTTCATATCATCAGAAGCCGAAATTATAAAAATAAATTAGGTAAACACTAACTAGTTTCGTTTAGATTATTATAAGCATTTACAAATGGTAAGGCAATGGACTTCTTACTCCAAGGATCCGGATTCGAATCCGGCTGTGGCAGATAATTACTATCTGTTTTACTGTAACAGTTGAGTAAGCCCTGTGGGTTCGGGAGCCCTCCGTGGTCTATAACAAAAATTTTAAAAAACTATTAAAAATAGCCAAATTAAAAAAAAAAAATTATCAGGCTCTAGTCTCACGATTACTATAAAAAAAAAATCTTAAAAAATACAATAATCAGTTCTCGTAACTGAATTTTTTCGACATTTACGGATAACTGTATTTCTTAAACGTCTTCATCACACGTAAAAAGAGATTAACTTGAACAAATCACGAATTCAGCTAGGAAAATTCGTGCCGGGCAACATCTTATTGATATTGTAATCCAAATCACGACTTCATTCAGATACACTCGATGGATATTGCGAAAATTTGAATCTGAGAACACGCCGTATTCTTGTGAATGGTTCCGTCAATCAGATAATAAAAGACTCCAACACTCGAAAAATCAATGCTGTCTTCCTGACAAGTAAACTCCACGCAGTGTTATTCCCTTAATAAAGTTTATATAAATTATATTATACTTTTTATAATAAATATTAATTTCTATTTATGGAATACGAATCTCTCTCTCTATATATATAAACAGAAATCAGCTTTAAGCTGTTTTTTTAATTAAGTACAGGATTTTGGTTTCAAATACTGCTGACAGTTTGGGAGCATACCATGTGATAGCATACATCTAGACTTTTAAGTGACTTTCATATTGAGTATATCGTTGGATACAATTTTTGTTTTTAATTTATTAATTTTTATTTACAATTATAAACAACTAGTAAATTTGCTACTAGATATAAAATAACACGATACAAACATGTGGAGAATGTACCTATTGATAGAGCTCCAATAACCCAACTAGAAAAGAAGATCTCGGGGCCATCTTCATTTCAGACACCTAGGACGATTATCAGGTATTGAAGAAGAAGCCAGGTTTGAAAAAAGTTAGTCTGGGTGGTTGGGAAGTTTATCATGGAAGGAATGGTATCTGGTTTTGGCCAAATCGGCAACAAATGGAACATTGAAGTCCTGATGGATGATCAGTGACTGATTGATTTGTAACAAAGGAGCATTAAGAATTTTACAAAGGATTTTGGACTGTAAGGATTAGATATGGGAGGAATTCGATGGTTTAGTGCTCAACTCCGTATGTCTGGATACAATTTTAAGTACTGAATTCCAATCTTTCTGATGGGTAATTAGAAACATTGTAGTGTGGAGAATTGGAACAGACAGAAAAAAGTTAAATAAAACATGATTCTGTGTGTTTCGGCCTTGAGATTTTAATTTCTCATCACCTTTCCATGTTTTTAATTAATTGAAAATTGGATAGATATATCCTTTTCTCCTTTATTCACTTATCAACAGTGCATCTTATTTGTTTTGATCTGATATTCATTAAAATTAATTTATATTTATTTAATTTATAACAAATTCATTAATTTTCTTTTTAATTTCATTTAGCGTGATCTTGAGAAAATTACATCTTTACCTGACCATTGTTCAAGAAACAGTCCTTCCTATGACATCATGTGTTGTAGCGGTACAGGTTTTTATATTATTTTCACTGTTACTAAAAATATATAAAATATTTATTGTTCAAAAGTGGGGAACTGCTCTGAGAATAGTCTTATTCTTTTAGATAAAATACAAAAACATAATTATTTAATAATTCTACTATGTTTGAGTAAAATACATGGGAAACAGAAGCACAGCCAACAATAACTGCCTAAACATAATTAAATGTAGTGATATTTTTAATAATAATATATAGACAGTAACAACCCGTATTTTTAAGATTATGTATCCCCTAAATTTAAATTAACTAAAACAATAATTAGTGAAATTTTATTAAAATTCATTTCTTATCATTTCAAATATGATTATATTTTCATGTTGACACATTTATTTTTCCTTTCTGTCTGACTTTTTTTTATAAAATATCGTTTACACACAACAATTTATTAATTATCTAAAAAGTTCTGTATTAAAATGCTTTCAGAAAAAGTGAAGTTTTTATTATTTTACAACATTAAGTACTTCACTACAGTGTACAATAGTTAGCTAGGAGTGTATAAATTCTTATTCTCATCTTACTTATAGGTCAAATAAATTAAGTTTTCTTTCATAACCAAAGTTGTTCCGAAGAGTTTTTGCCCTATGCATATTAAAATAAAAAAAGTTTGGAAACAAAAAATATATGTTCAATTGTATTTTTTTGTCATGAGATTTTGGAATTGTTCCTTATAATTTTTGAAATCAGATAATCCTATTGTTATACAGGTAATGTCAAATTAGTGAATTGTCTTATTTTTAAAGGTATGATGTCTATATGATAGGTTATCGTCGGGAAAGTTTGAAAGGACCATGCCCTTAACGGTATTTTTTGTACTCGGTACTTATCACTTACTAGTCTAGTGCACACTACATTAAAAAAAAACACGATATGATGAACATTGAATTTTTAAAACGTTTTGAATATCATATGCATTAACTGTTAAGTTGCTTCACACTCAAACAATGATATGAATATAATATTTTCTCCAAATAAAAACCTCCCTCTTACTTTTTCACTAGTATAATATCACTAATAGCTCTCCAAGCTATGAAACAAAAGTATTAGTGCTTTTACTTTGTAAATTGTACACTTGTAGTTATCAACTATTTCTAATAGTTTCGCTAAGAAAAAGACCCCAGGTGTATGATGTAATGACGCCCACAGCCGTTCTTACAGCTTTAGATTATCACAAACACAATACTACACTATTCCAAAAACAGTTTTAATCATTTGAATAAAATACAAAACATAATAATTATTTATTTATTCAGATCCTTTTTAAAGAAAACAATGGAAATCACCGCTTGTTCAATCTCCGCAGTCTGAGATTAATTAAAATCTGCAGTGATTAATATTTGTAAAAATTACTGGTTCTGGATTATAGTGAAGTGGACCGTATTTAGTGGATTTAAAACTTTTATTTTCTTGATATAATTTTTATTTTGTGCTTAAAAAATTTTTAGAAGAAGATTCCGGCAAAAACAAAGCAAAATCAGTGAAATATATATATATATCAATGTTTTTTTTTTTTTTTTACAGTGTAGAAATACTTTTTTATTTTAGCGCATCCCTCTCGCCGCATCACTGGTAGTGAGCCAGTGGAGGCTTAGTAAGTGCGCTAAACACGCAAATATTTTATTATAAAAAAAAAAATTAATTTTTTCGAAATATTTTCTTATACATTTCCATCTAACCATTGCCAGAACTCCAACTGTCCATTTTTATTTTAATAAGTCTCTTGGCTACTGCCGTTTCAACATTCTAGGAGGGCTGCAGAGATGGGTGGAACTAGATAAGGTAATGTTTTTTTAAATTAAAATTACAGTACAATATTTATTTAAATTATTTTATTTTATTATCTTCATCTTCTATCCAAAATTAATGTTGAACTTAATTGAATAGAATTAGTTAGATGATATTTTTATTTTAAATGACAAGGGAAGGAGTAGGGTAGGTTGAATGGACTATCATGCGGTAATCTTTTAGTCATTCAAAATTTAAATAATTAAATGCTTTATTTTAAACCAAATCTCACATAAGAGTAAATCTGCTTCATCCGATTTAAAACGCCTTCATACGATTGTTGGAGGCGTTGTAACGTAATTACTAGCAGACAAGAATTTGTACTAGTTAATAAATTCCACGACATATCACGTCGGGGCCGCTCGCGACGGGGAAGACGTTGGCTTCAAGGTTCTTTGTGGTCTGGTATCTTCCAACGGCGCGTGGACCCATCGCCTCTTTCACTTTTCGAGATTAGCCCACGCCGTATTTTTAAATAAGAGAAGTGACCTACAGTCCAAGGTCTCTTGGCTTTAACTAATTAGTACGATAGGATGATCCTCGGAGGGATTCTGAACAAGGAGTAAACGTAAGCAGAACAGTGGACCATATACATATTGGAATCGGAAATGAAACTAGGGTTTTTTGATTCATTATTTTTTGTTCCCTTATCCCTTTCATCGTGGAAGTTTAAGTAATTGTAAGTAATATACATGGAGTATTTCTACAAATATTATAACGTTTTGTCAAGTTATAAATGTTTAATAAAGGTTCTTAATCCTATAACACGGAGACAGGACAAGAATCACAAACAGAAAATATGCATAAAAAAAGAATTAACCTGGTTCGGCCATATATAGACAATGCCGATCAATCTTATCCAGAAATTTATATGGTGGCAAAATTGAAGGAAAACTACCGCGAGGACGACCGAGGAATAAGGACTTCATATCGGATCTGGCCAGGAACAGAGGTGTCACCCGAGGCAAAGTCAAGAAGCTGGATGGAGAAGATTAGAGAATGTTTTAAGACACTAATCAAGGCTGCCCCGATATTTAAGTTATCAACACAATAATGATTTTAAAAACAAGGAAAAAGATACAAATAAAACAGCACTAACAGCATGCAGCCAAAAACGAGGTACTTTGGATTTTGAAAATACTATCATTTTACATAAAGAAAATAATACATTCAAAAGAAAAATATTTTAGTCCATTTACATATCAGAAAATATTAATTATACTGTGAATTTTAAAACAGGCATAAAAAATCTGAACTAACGCCAGGCAGAGAGTTTAAGTAAATTAATTTATGAAAAATATGGGATAAATTTAATGTTGATAATTATAATTAACCTTGATAAGTATTTCAACCAAAATATATTTGTAATAAATGACCTGAGTATATGAAAGCTTACAAACATTGTTGTGATAAATTATACTATTGACTGTGATAAATAATTTTAATTTTAATTTAATATGGAAAATTTGACTAATTAGGTAATAAGACATAATCTAAGAATTGCTTATTAACAAAATTATATGATTATCGAATGTTTTTATGTCTCATAGAGTAATTTGAGGACTGATAGGAATGACCTGGGCAGAATAGCCTGCATGAAGTAGTTTTTTAAATGTTTAGGTATTACACTTGTATTAAGGTATGATAATTTATAAATAAAATTGCCATTTGTTTAGAATTGTTGAAGATCGCATGTGTAATAAAAGCTGTTTATAATAGATTGTCCTTTGGGATGACCGCATTGGCCGAAACGTCGGACTTATAATTGGAATAAAAATGTTTTGAGACTAAAATAGACAAAATTTATTTATTTAAACTAATAAACTAATTTATTTTGATCAAGCGAATATATTTAATCAGTACGACCAATGTTATAAATAGCTGAGGGTGATATTTAGAATAGATATTAATTATTAATTCCACTAAATCAAAAACAAAATTTAGATAGTTTTAAACGCATATAGGAGAGCATACTCTTCTTCAGATGTTATGACAAAACATCACAAATTAAACTAAGTTTTATTTCTCTATTAAAAAAATATGGAGAAATGGAAAGAAAGAGAAACGTAAATACATTATCCACTTACGATTGCCAGATTCGTGACCCGGCTGAAGAAGGTGAAGTTTGGGGTCAATGCAAATCACACTTTCTGTAATGATAAAAAGAAACCGAGAATATAAAGGGGAAAAAATCCTTAATTATTATACATAGTTGGCCAACTAAATGAATTACACGAGAGAAGAGAATTACAAAAGATTCATTAATGTTTGCTCATCCGCCAATTTTGATAAGATTCTTGAGTTATCAAAGTGCCGAAACTTCATCCGTTTATTTCATCAATAAAGTTCAGAAATTAATAAAAGTTTATTACGTGTTATAAGGCTGTATTGTATTGTTTAAGAATAAGAGGTCGCCGAAAACAGACAAATTATTTGAGTTTAAAGCATACAAAACATAAATGTAATATGGATTTCATCAATTCACAAATTACCTGCTGGGAAAATGAAACAATTGATTTCTTAATCACCTTTCGATTTAGAGCCTTTGAAAAGAAACAAAGTTACTTCAGAATCATAATTTTTGACATGCCAATGTTTTTCAAAAATAATGGAATCTACTAAACTTAAGGCCAACAAGGCATCGAGCCTATGACTCTCCATTCATACCTTATTAACAAATCGTAAAATACAATAAATAATTATAATGATTAAAATAAAAATCACAAATTATATCACAAATAAAAATAAGTATATATATTTAAGTAAATATATGCACAAAGGGTCCTCAATTACAGGAGCAATCTGGAATCAGAGTCTTGGATACATGGAGAAGAACTAACAGATAACTGCTTGCAGGGACTGGTCAGTCAGTATTTCATCATATGAAGGCAGGGAGGTCACACAATGATTTTTGTCATTTTGTTGTATTGATGTTTAATATGACAAAAATATTTAGTTTTCCATAAAATGTTATTATTTACTTTCAAATATATTAATTGAACTAGATAAATTGATGTGCAAATATTGCTGCTTTGCTTGAATAGCAGCACATCTGCCAAAAAAAAAAGTTTTGATTTTATCTAGAATTGGACGTATTCCAAAGATAGTATTCAAAATTGCGGTTACTTTCTTTATTGAGAATCAGTCATCTTACAGAATTTCTAAAAGCTATTTGAGTCATTATTAATTAACTCCAGTCTACGGTACAATCTATGGAATACCTCAAACACAGATTAAAAAACAATTTTTATGTATATATTAAATATCTTTTAACTTCTATTGTGTATTATTATTATTTTATTTTTTTCCTAATGTTTAGAACAGAGGTTGACAACACTTAAACATTTTTCTAGCTCCCGAGATTCATCACACTTTTTAAAAAATATTTTGTTTTATTATGACCATATTAGAAAAAAACAATGAATTAAAAAAATACATTATTTGTACATATTTAGTGGGGGGGGGGGAGACCGGCAAGTGTGCCTTGTGGTCCTTTTTGCCAACCCCTGGCGGCTACCTGGGTTGCCGCCATGTACTAACCAAGGTGGGAGTGTCAAGATCCATTCTTCGGGACCAGCGAAAAATGAATGTTTAACTGCCCCAGGTGGGAATCGAACCCACAACGTTCCGAACCTAGCGCACCTAGGACCTGTGCCCCCACTCGCACGGCCGTCACGTCCCTATTTGTACATACAGATATTTTTAGATTTCATTTGTAGTGTGACAATCATCATTATTAAATTATCTATGTTTACATGTAAGAATAATAATAAACGCAATAATATCTCATTATGTTTCAATTTTCACTCTATGAAAATGTCTACAGTGGGTCTAAATCTAATATAGGGATATATTATTTTATATGCGGCCCGCAGAGTTATGATGCACTTCCAAAGATCATTTGGATTGGCCAACCTTGGTTTAGAACTATGAATGGGAAATCGAATAAAAATACAGATTAGTAAACTGTAACATGCAAAATGAAAGACAACTCAATATGTATCATGTATCTATTATTGTATTGTGGTATTCAGTAGTCAGTTCTCAATATAAAAAACTCATAAAAAAAGAATATATATTTTTAAATAATTGATTAGTAATAGTACTTTTGATGACATGTATGTTTTATTATTCTTCAATGTCCTTTTCAAGCATCCTATTATCAGTGATTCATTTAAAAATGTTGATAGAATCGGTGACACCCAGTAATGTGACATATTGAAGCTGGGTCCTTGGCATATTGAAGCTAGATTAATGTCACAGGACATTAAATTTTATGAAGCATGGTGAATAAATTTCCAGGTGACATCAAACTATCATTCTGACAGGTTGACGATGGAATAAATATTAACATATTAAAGTGAGGGATAAAATTAATTGAGTTTACAACAGAGGTACTTAATCAATAAAACTATTTTGGTACATTAATTCAAATTAATTTGAATTAGTAGTGAAATTGCAGAAGCCAAACTACTAATTAAGTGTACTTTAAGATTTTATAATTAGGAAATTATATGCTATAAATTTTGAAACTCATAAAACTATAGCAGGGCACGCAGGGCTTAGCTGCAATTATGAATTTTAAGGACGACTGTTTGCATTAAAAAAAAAAAATAATTATTATGACTTATGTACTTAAAGTAAGTTCCCAATGCACTCCTTGGATATATCGCTGTCCTAGTCCAACAATCTCATGTTCATGGTCATTTTGAGATATGTAAGTAATCTTAGCAATACGTGTAACATCTATACAATTAAATACAGAATCATAGTAAAACACATGTCATCAAACATGTATGTAATAAAAAATATTTCCAGATATTACATTTTTTAACTGTGATAATAATAGCAGTAGTGCGGCCGTTTGTAGCCGATTGGTTGAGGCGTTTACTTAAGGCGTATGAATTCGGCCTGGCAAAGGGGTTGGGTTGACATTTATTTTATGTTGACTCCACATAATGAAAACTTGGCCCTCCCACTCTGGTTAAAAAATTGGTTACCTGTAGAAAGGGGCCGTCAAGTTGAGTGAGTTAAGTGACTGCCTGCAGCGGTGCTACTTCAAATCCGGCCTATGATGTTGACTTTTATTTCTTTGGCGGTCCCACGTAATGAAAACCATTCACCATGATTAGAATAAGTCGGTTATCCCTAGGTATGTCAGAAATGACCACGAAAGGGGTAATAGAAAAAAAACAGACCAGTAACATAATTCTGTGTTCCCATCATGAGATAATTTTATAAATATAGGATTAGATAAGAGAGATTCTTTCAGTTGAACTTGCGTGCATCATTCATCGATCCTCTTTAAGTATTAATAG
>NW_027110155.1:1200522-1212542 GCF_000696795.3 Halyomorpha halys
TGATCTTTCGAATAAAAAAAAAATTTTGATTACAATTTAATTTTTTGTGTTATTTTTTACAATTTCAAGTTCTATCGGGCTTAAAAAAACACCCTCTATATACATTTTTAATTTTAATTATTTAGATTAAATGATTTTGTTATATCATCGTAGCATCGTAGCTTGTTGTTTTGTACTCCTAACCTGAGTTGTGTGTCCTAACTCACTCAGTGCTGAGTACGAAGGTGGACCATCGATAGCGGACAATTGGAACAGCTGAAACAGGGAATTGGGAATTGATGGAACAGAAAATATATTAGGGATAGATATTGCATTGTGCCACATCTGTGAACGGTGTGGTACGCAGTCGCTTCTTCCTTTCTGCAGGACCTGATTGTGACTGTCAGACTCATTTTATAGAAATACTTAATCAACTGACAGTGTCCTGTCACCCACCTTAAAGAGATCCTGTCCATATTAAGAAGTGTATTATTTATTTTCGAGATATAAAAAAAAAAATTTGGGGCCTCATTTGCAAAGTAAATTCTTTTATCTAAGCAATGATTTGAAGCGGTTATATGAAATGCAGATGTAGGCTAGATTTGGTAACTTATTTAAGTTCGGGTACTGGCGTCCGTCAACACAGGGTCACTTTTACCAACTAGTTAATGGACACCATATGCTGGTGCAGAAACCATTAAGCCAGGTAAAAACCGAAAGAGATCAGGTTCCCACCCTCTCAGACCCTAAGGGAGTCGCTTATCTAGTGGGCGTTGTAACAGATAGCCAATGAGGAATAAGATTCCAAAAAGGAAACGCCTATAAGGGTAAGTAGGGGGGAAAGGGACTCGACCATGGAAAAGAACACAGAAGGGAGAAGTAAGGAGACGGGCTGGAGAGAAGGGCTAATCAGACCTGGAACGCCATCCCTTAGGCCAAGACAACACCCATGGCTAAGATGTCAACAACACTCACGGCATGCATCACCCAGCTATACAGCTATTCAGTTATACTTGGTAATAAGTTATAATTGGAGAATAATGAGGTGTAGATTATAATTGGAGAAGTTTGTCGGGGAGTGCGGTCAGCAAAGAACAACATAAATAAACAAAACCATATTTATTTATTTTATGCCGACGTTTCGACCTGAGTTTCAGGTCTTCATCAGAGGTTATGGTGTAGAAGGTAGGCCTGCTACTCATAATAAGTATAAGTAATAATAAGTAACAAGTTATAATGTAAACAATATTTTATGGCAAACCGTATTTATCTGGATCATTCAATCATTTTATGATTTCATTTTATAGCAACATGTAATCAATGGAAATAAACACTTTGTTGCTTTATGTAGTTTATATACTATTATATTATACAATACCACCCCTTATTATACTATATAATTAACGGTAACAATATTTTATAAATATAAAGAGTTTAATTAATAAACACAAAAAGAGTTTGGAAAGGAATTCAATAATAATAATATTTGTTACAGGACTCAATCTTAATTAATTAACTTATTTTTGGATAATTGCCTTCAGCGATTATCCTGGCATCCCGATCGACGATAGTATACATAGCAAAATGTTATTCATGCACCGATATTTGCTTCACCTGGATCATGTAAGCTGTTGATTCTGACTTTCGGGGTTAACAGTTATATAGAACTAATGCAGATGTGGGGTACAGGGCTGGATCAAGGTCTCTGCCAATGTAAGTTTATTCGCGTCCAGCGGAGCTAAGAGCCTACGGCTGATGGGAGGAACGGGGAGTCATTAAGTCTGACCTTTGATGGTGTTTTCCACCAACATTTTTTTTTTAACATTAATAATACGGAATTTTGTATAAGTATAATAACCTACATAGCTGTAGTCAATCTATTTACTGCTTTGCTTAACCAACTACCCCGTCTAATTGGAGCGATTAGAGATGATAGATGAATGAAGAATAGGAAGCAGCTGCAACTTCGATTAGTAATTACTCTTAGACGTTGCCTAGGGCAGTGAGAAAAATACAGGTTGATTGGTTTATGCATGAACAGCAAAGGTGAGTAACGACATTTTATTGACTAATGTTCAAGTCCAACGTTAGGTGATGAAATTTATCCAGAATCCAGCCTTATGTTGGTGCCCAGTAAGTTTGACTTAAAAAATACCAATTATTATGAATATTATGAAAATATTATGAATTATATCACTTACTAAATATCTGTACCGCATACAAAAGAATATTTTTTTTACCTGTTTTTCGTTTCAAAGTAAAAAAAAAAATTCAAAGTCACTTTCTGGATTTTCTTTTCAAGGAAGTTTATTTATTTAAGTGTTTCGACCACTAGGGCCGTTTATACTGGATTTACAAAGTTAGTAGATTACAATGGACAGGTTCAGAAAGTTACAATTACAAACGATAGCGACACATTGGTGCTTTTTCTTTTTTAAAGGATTATATTAATTTTTTTAAATACTGAGTTAAAGAAAACTTCAAATTAGAATATATTATTATTCTATATTTTGTGCTTGTACAACGTTTCAGGATTTATTCCATACTCATGTACTATTGTATCATCATATTTGTCAATTTTATTAATTCCTATAGTGAAATTTTGTCATTTATGTACATATAGTTTCAAAATTAAAAACTAAATTAAAGTTAAAATATAAAAATATTTATTTTTTATTTATGTATATAAATGACAAAATTTTACAATAGAATTTGATAAAAATACAAATATTAGTACATGAGTATGGAATAAATCCCGAAACGTCGTACAAGTACAAAATATAGAATAGTAAAATATTCTAATCGGAAGTTTTCTTCACCTCAACCATTTAAAAAAGTAAAAGTCATTATTTTACCATTCTTTTCAAACTTATCTCTTCACTGTTTTGAAATTTATTTTGTTGCATGAATCAAGACATTAAACTATTAAAAAAAAAAAAAACCAACTACAAAATAAACCCATCTGTTCTTAGTGAAAGAACATATATTAGTACATATTATTATTTCCTTACACGTACTGCTAAGTCGTTTTCGAAGTTAACCATGAATAATGAATTTTTTTATGATTGTTAGGTGCCTTCCGCACTTAAAGAAAAATGAAGGCTCTTCAGAAAAGGCATTAATCAAGTTACTTTATATATCTTTACAGGCTACAATGTGGATGATATCAATAAAATTTGATGAAATGATACATCCTGAAATCCATTGTTATAATAAATGTGATGGTGTCAGTTACTTTTGACCAAATGTTTTAATTTAATTACTGCCGCTACTTATTTAAACAAAATCAAAATGTGTTTTGCGTGTAAATTTCCATTTATATTAAAAAAAAAGGCCATGTTCATATTTGCGCTCTTTTCAAACACATTTTCTACATTATAGTCAATATCTTAAAAACTAAAAAAACGCTAAAATTGTTTCAAGGCAATCACATGACCTCATTGAATAATTGGAGCCATCAAATTTAAATAACACTTTATCCATCTGCACAAAAAATGGTTACATGCCGACAAATGATCAGTTTATGAGACACCCCAAACCGAACTAACCTCCTTTATTCATGTTTTTGGTAGTTTTAAATATAATAAAATCATTTATATAGCTTAAAACCAACTGATTTAAAACAAAGTATAGTTCAAAAATAAAACAAATCTGTCCTGCTACACCACCTAAAAAGTTCAGGGGTTCAGTGCTTAGTAAGGAAGTACTGTTACTAGACCAACTGTTGGGCAAGGAGATGATTTAGTTAGAATCTCGCTTGACCGACAGAATTTTCCCAATTAAGGGTACCCACTTTATGAGGCTGGGTGGACCTCAAAGGGCTCCCGAACCAACAGGAGTGACACATAGTTCCTGTTTACGTCGGGACCTGCTCGTGCTATACTGTAGGTGTCCCGACTGTAATTTTACGATTATAATTAATGTGTGGAAAAGGGGGGCTGGAAATTGTGAAACTTTCCGCTAATTAACATGCATATATATTTCTCTGAAATTTAAAAGTATTGATTCCCTGGAGGGGAATTATATTTGTGTGTTAGTTCAGTAATCTTTATCTATAGTAATATGAAACAGAACATTAGGGTCTCATGAATTGTATTGGCTTATCTGGTGACGTCTTGGCCGCCGCGGTGACGTATCCTAGTCGCTTCCCTCGTCTATTTGTGCTGTGGGCGAAATGGTGAAAACCATGTAATCTTCGCCCCGTGTCTGAAAAGACGTCTTTTCCTCTCAGAGGCTGGCCAGCGTATCCTGGACTCCGGCGTGATGGTAGGGGTAGGCCAGGTCCTAGCTTGCATGATACTTAGGCTGGGGCGGCATTGCAGTCGCAGCGTCTTCGGGGCCTTCCGGTGTCCGGGGAAAGGGGGGGGCATCAGAAAATGAGACCCCCGACCCCGACTTTATATAAACCCAAAAAAGAATGGAAAAAATCGGATTACTTAAATCCGACAGTTCCAGTAAAAAATAGATAATTATCTGTTACACCCGGATTCGAACCCGGGTCCTTGGAGTTAGTAGTAGTACCTTGCCATTGAGCTATCCCGCTCTTTCTCCAAAAATATATATATTAAATATTGTAATTTACGTATATCGTAAAACTATTAGAAATAGCATTTTGTTTTTCTCATTAATTTATTGTTTGCGGTTAGTTATAAAAAAAGTATATTCCTTATTTTTATTGATATCCCTATTATAAAAAACATTCTAAGACAATTGGAGTGCATTACCTAGCAAACGAAAAATCTAGTGTAATTTTTAATACTCCAAGCAAATCTTTATGTGAAATATGAAACAAGCATTGCTATTAATGAATATTTCAGGCCGATGACAAACTAACAAATGTAACTGACGCCTTGGGAAGAGAGGTTGATGCACTGAATCGTGACGGATCGAGGACGGTGCATCGGATTGCATGCCACGCAGGTGCACCGCAGATCTCATTGGCAGTTGACAGTTGGGTCGCATCAATCTTCAGTGAAGGGGCTCTGTCACCTCTAGGTGTCCCAGGCCCCTTCATCCTGTCAACTCCCCATAATTGTACGCAACGCGGGGTCGTAAGTTACATTTCCGAACAAAGGTTAAGGCCGAGTTTTATCTGGATTACAGTTACTACTATAATCGTATATTATATATCCTTTAATTGCAGTCCTCAAACATTTATAATAATACTGCGTATGGCGAGTGATGTGATATTTTCCAGAAAAGTAGGTTCCTATAAACAATGGATAGTAATATATAATAAAAGCGGTTACTGTAACCCCCACCGCGGTTATTCATTGAGGAAAAAATATATATGTGTGTGTATATATATTTTTTCCTCAAATCAAACATTTCCGAAAATCATGTTCTTGACTTCCAATGACCTTCGGTGCAGTAGAACAGCAAGTTGTTTTCAGAAATGATACAACAAAAATTTTCAATCTTTTACCATATAGATAATTATCTAGAATTAGTTAAATTGCAGATAGAAATAACTCCAAGTGTGTATAAGTGATTTTCTATATCTATATGTTATTTGTGTATTTGTATCTCTATCACTATTTTTACCCACTATTCTTTTAAATGCGCATTGGGTTGAAAGCAAAATATGAAAAAAAAAAAGAAGGGGGAAAGTATAGAAAAGGAAGAAAGAGAGAGAGAAAAAAAGGTGGGACTAACAAATAAAAAATTATAAGTGTAGAAAGAAGGAAAAAAAATCATAAAAACGAAAAAAAGGATAAAATAATTAAATAGATGAAGCTAAAAAAAAGAAGAAAAGAGAAGTAAAAAAAACAGTCATATTGTATTATTATATATTATTACTGTTTATAATTGTTATTGTTTACTCCTTAAGCCTATTTATCGTAAGATCAAAAATATTGTCCGATTAGACCAAAATAAGTATGCGGCGTGACTAGCAATCAATGAACTTGGGCGGCCCAACTTTGTTGTTGTTATAAAGTTTTTCTTCTAGTAAACACCTAAGACACAAAATAAATTAGAATGTTAAAATAGATGGTTGTTCAGTCTCAAATCTTGTAATTTTTTTTTTAATAGTTTCAAAACGACAGGAAATTTAGTTATCAAGATTTTTTTAAAGGTTGTTTCAAGGTAATGAAATTGTCACGACATTCGTAAGTTGGACAAATTCTCTCTTATCCCTTTATTATTTAGATAGATTGGAAAAGATATTTTGTTAGCAATAGAAAATTATTTTTCAGTATTATTTCATAAACAATAATGGAAAGAGTGATCGCAATTCCCCTTTGCTAAGAAAATTGAACCAATGAAAATAAGAAATGCCATTAACATGAAGTACCACAAAGAAAATAACCATAGGAACACATAGTGAAGTTATAAATTCCAGTACTGTCCATTCGTAGGAAAGTATACTGGAGTGGAACGGCGGGTCAAGGAGCAAGGTCCCATGCAAGCCACATTCTTTCCTCCTGCATCATTATTAGGGGGTGGTATTTACTTTCATCCCCGCATAATTATAACTTTTGAATAAATGGTTTAAAAATACAGTTGTTATTGAACTGTAATTTTACTCTCGCGATGGAAAATTAAGACTTTATTGACCTCTTTAAAAATGTCTGCCAAGTACATAGGTCAGTATAGTTTACTTACTATATTTATTTAGTATATGATTAGCTAATTCAAGGTTAATGTTGAGAATAAAATCTACTGGAAGATCCGTTTTTTTAAATATAGGCGTACCAATACATTATTTTTTCATATACGTAAGAGAAACCAGGGGAAGAAATTTAATCAAATTTATTAACCTCTAGACCTTATTTACAATGATGCTCAACCTTCCTCTAGGACTTAACCAAGTCGGACGAGTGATTTTTGTAACACATTTATGTCAAGAAAATGTGAAAGTGGAATTAGTGGATGGTATTTGATAAAATTTATACTAGACCATTAACAGTGGTAGAAGCGCCAGATTTAGGTAGGTACGACCAATGAGGCCGATAGGGCTTCTCAGTAAAAATTAAACCTACGTCAAATGTAATGTCCTAAATTTAGAGATGAAATAAAAAAGTCAAAACCACTTTTTTTGTGCCAAAAGAGGCATATCTGCTATTTTATACCGTATAGGCCAGTACACTTAGGTATTATTCACACTCCTGTCAGAAATTAAGTCCGCCAATACATGTAAATATGTGATCGGCGGTCATCTCACCATCTCCACTCAGGACGGAGTCGGAAGACTCAGCCATTCCTATCCTCTTCAAGTGGTGCCGCAGTTAGTCATGTCCAGTGGCCAACCTGAAGTATGCCATAGCCACCGCTCTTGGTTAAGTCAATTGAGGGCGTTTCTTAGGGTATAGCAATGCCGCCCAATTCTTGCCCCCACATTCTTCACTACTCCTTTCTTTTGTTCTTTCAGCGATAGCGCTTCGGGCCATTTCGACTCTTGCCCTGTCTTTTGGGCTGGAATCCATCGCATCACCAATACGTATTTCTTTTGCAGGAATTCCGGCGTTAGCCGAGGGATGTCCAGATGCTATTGCCAGCAGTATTGCACTTGAATCCGACCGCAGAACTACCTTTTTTCGCTGGCGTCAGTCAGCTTTTCAAAAGACAAAGCAATAGCAGCTTACCCCCTCCCCCCCCCATCAAAATTGGTAGCGTTAGCTCCAGCAGGTGCTGACAGTTGGAACAGACTGCTATAGACAACGGCACCCGCATTTTTATTTGCCTCGGACTCTATAGCTGACCCATCGGTGTATACATGGATCCATTCTGGCTCAGGGTAGCGCTCTGCTATAGTGGCCAGTCAAACAGTCCTTAGTTCTTCCGCTGTTATTTATTTATTTATCCGGCTGTTAGTTAATATTAAAAAGATTCGGAGTTCTATATCGCTAAAATTACCTACAAGACTAGAAAACCCAATAGAACATTTAAAGTAAAGTAAATTTGCTAAAATATCAGTTCAAGTAGAGCTATTTACGTTCAATGCGTTCTCGAGATACAGTTTGTTAAAAAGCAATATTTCATGAATTATATAGGGAAAAATCAGTTAGTGAATCTATTTCTGGAAATTTTTATCTCAAGAACCATGACGTCTCATGGTAAATAATTTGAATGCTAATAGACATAAGTACGTCTACTTATGTCTATTAGCATTCAAATTAAGCTTAGCTTAATGTGTAATACAGTAGTTTATAACCTTTACCTTAATAGGAGTAGTAATTTTTATGATATTTGCATATTTTATCCGAACAACTAGAAATCAGTTTTAACTTTTAAAAAATATCAGGAAAATAATATTCCTGCGGAGAAAAACGCCATAAATTACTTTACAAAACGTTAAACTAGATTTAGTTTGAGTGCTAATAGACAAATGTTCGTCTCATGGTTCCACAATAAATTCACTTACTACTGATTTTTGGGTAGATTTTTTATTAAATGTTTTAGGGTTCATATTTTAGCAAATTTATTCAACTTTAAATGATGAAGTTTTATTAAGTTTTCTATTGTTGTTTAACGATATGAAGCTCTCAATAGATTTTTTTTTTTATACGTTTTGAAACAGCTATCATCTTTTATTCCCCCTAACTATAGTTGGCAGACTCATTAATTTTGACTAGCAATTATATATATTTTTTTATTAAAGTAATCAACAATTTGGGATGGATTAACCGACTTTTTTTCTCTTCTTGGGTTCTTGTACTGTCACTTTCTAGCTTATTGGGCCACAGACTCCATTGAGTTGGAAAAGAACTGCAGTATACCCTTGGAGCGTCTACCCAGGTCCCTATATCCATGTTTCCTGTCTTGAAGGAAACTTTTACTTCCACTGTTCCACAAACGGTGGAGAGATGCCGTACCCGCCATCCTTGGCCAGCCTCGAGGTCTTCTACCGTCTGTGGCTAGTCCATAGTCGTCAGTGGTTTTCTCTAAAGTATACAAGTTATGTAATAGAATAATATATTTTTTCTTTCACATTTTATTGCTATTTAATCTAGAATCGATAGTAGGTTTACATTATCTGTTTAACTTATTCACTACATGTTACCTAATTCATGACCTTCAGTTAACAATGTGCGTGGGTACATTTGCAATTCATAAATCAGGTGGTTGTTAGCTGAAGATTTATTGATGAGGTATCGATGGAGCTAGAGATTGCACTTTAACATCTTAATTGGACGATAACATTTAACAAATATTTACATTGAGGATTATTACTTGGAGTAACGTGATTGACAAGAAGGCGGTGAAGCAAATCATGAAGTGCATTAGTGAATTTCAAATCAATTGCTCAATTAATTTGAATAATTAAGTACTCACATCAGACGACAACCAATGTAAAGAATGTTGGTTGAAAGGTTAAAGCAGGAACTTTCTTTAATTTGGGCAATGGAAATTTTCCAACTTCCTGAAAGTACTATTTCTGATCAGCTATTTTAGCTACATTTCATTAAATCTGAATTCTCTTAAGTATATATAGGTGATAATTAGATTGATGGATGTATTATATGGTCATTAATTTTGATAAAGAAATGTTGTGACGAAATATCTCTTCAGTAGACCTCAACTTAACCCCAAAGTACAAAGCTATAGTCTTTCCACGAGAGGTACAGGGTTTCTTTTCATTCGGATGTTTTGAAGTTATCCTGAATACATTCCTCATTATATCTAAAATTAATCCCTGAAATAATTTTGTTGTTTAATCAGGAAGTGTCGCTAAATATCATCAGAACCAAATTTTCAAATGGAAAGTCAAATCCCCCACCTAACTCAGGAAGGATTTTATTTAAGTGGATTCCATCGAATATGAAAATATGCATGGTCTCAACTCACAAGTTTTATCAAAAATAACATCAAATGATGTAATACATATTATTATTATATTATATATTATAAACATGCAAATGATGTTATATTGTCCATCGTATAAACCCACTATTATTATCAGTGTACTTTTCTTCTTTAATTATTTTTGAGCATTTGTGTGTAAATTTCGAGCCTATAACAGTAACAATTCAACGCTAGCTTATAAAAATTACTAATGGCAATAAAAAATATAAATAAGAAAAAATATATTTATATTTTAATATTTCCCAGTTGGTAAAACTTCCGACAATTTTTGAAATCCAATTAATTTGGTCAGAACTAGAAGACATTGCTTGAAATGTTCATCCTTATTATAAAAGGATTTTTACTGTATTTTTTTCATTTTCTTTAAATTTAAAACAGCTCCATCAACCAACTTATTTCTAATTATTATTTTCTATTAAATCCACTAAACCTTTTTATTTCTTTTTATGAAAAACAATTATATCATGATTATTTCATATCGGCCGTTTGTTTCATAAGTGTTAAAAATTATTGGCTATTCAATCTAGCCATTGTGGTCCAACAACGAAACTAAAATCAATTTTAAAAAAAGCCAGAATCGAACGTGTCCACTTCTGACTGGAACTTGGAGGGGTAATTTCGAGGAAACTAAAACATTATAGCCTCATTATCAAATATTAACCGGCCCAAAGTGGTTTGAGAATGTTAGTTAATAGATACGAAATATTTTTCTGATCTAACCAGTTCATAATTTATTGAATTTCCGTTTACTTTAGTGAAATAAACTATTAATTTCATCTTAATATGTTTCATATAAATTAAAAGTAAATTCAATCATAAATTTAAACTCTAAATATATATAAAGTTTTCATTAATCAATATAGTTTTCAATTGCAACAAAAATAATTTGTATTCTAGGACAAGGATCGTATGGCGGAGATATCGCATTTGTGTGTTCGTAAATCAAATTTAATTTAAATTGCATTATATTATATTTATTAATTTAATTTAAACCATTAAATTTAGTATTTAGGTACCCAGCGGGGGGCAGGAGGGAGCAGCTGCCCCCCCCTGGAAATAAAAAAAATATTTAATAGAAATTTTTTTTTCAAGCAAATTCTAATAGTAATAACTAATAAAGCATTGCGACAATTGTATATAATTTTTGTTTCATTCACCTTTCCGTGCAAAATCTGATTGAGTATGCCTTGCACCCTCCCACTCCCCCAGTTTCGATTCTGGGTACACCCTTGAAGTAATATTCCGTTAAACTCACTTCAAAGCGGATCTAAGGACTCAGAAGCTCTCATCACTGCCCTAACAGAGTGTGCTTGCGGTCCAGTTTCCCTAAGCATTGTGTACCAGCACACTATCAGGGACCTGCTAGCTTTCCTCACGAAGTAAGAGTAGCCGGGACTATTCATGCACTATTCAATTAAAAATATAGCGAATCATAGCCGGTGAAAGTGAGGGCTAAATAGGCGGGGGGCTACGGGTATCAAAAGGCCGCTTTTAATGTACCATAAAATAATAGAATGGCTTTTAAATGTCATATAAAAAAATATGTGAAGAGTTAAATTATAAAAATATAAGAATTGTTGCAAAAATGTTCAGAAACTAGAAGAGAGGATCGCAATTGGAATAAGAATTCCAAATGAATACATTATAATCCAAGAAACAAAGAAAAAAAAGTATTACGTTCCACATTGTGATTACTTTAATGAAAACTATTTCTAATTACTAGTCGAACTTGATCAAAAACTCTGTATCAAAACGTTACGAAAAATTAATTTTAATTTGGAGCTCCTTATATTTAAAAGAGCAACACTAAAAGCTTAATATAACACTATTTAAAGTAGAGTAAATTTGCAGAGCTCTGAGCCCTAATAGAACTTTTTATGTTCGATATATTCCGAGATACTGCTTTTCAAAAAGCGTCATTTTTTCAAACAACGAAAAATCAATATTTTTTGTATTTAATTTCGGGAAATAAATGTTGATTTCTTATTATTCGGAAAAAAACTATATTTGATGAGCTATTAGACATATTAAGGTGTATATAGTTGACCTCAGATTACTGATTGGAGAAGATGGTCGGAGGTGCGGTCAGCAAAGAAATAACATAAATAAACAAAAAATATTTATTTATGCCGACGTTTCGACCTGATTTTCAGATCTTCATCAGGGCTATAAAAACAAAAAGACAACAACCATCATTCAGAGAAAAAAAAATTATATAAATAAAAATAAAATGG
>NW_027110155.1:1212622-1222109 GCF_000696795.3 Halyomorpha halys
TATTATTTTATTTATGTATATAGTTTTATCTATTTTATTTTTATTTATATAATTTTTTTCTCTCTAAATGATGGTTGTTGTCTTTTTGTTTTTATAGCCTTGACGAAGACCTGAAAATCAGATCGAAACGTTGGCATAGATAAATATTTTTTGTTTATTTATGTTGTTTCTTTGCTGACCGCACCTCCCGAAACCAAAAGCTTTTTCCAAACAACCAGGGCCCTGTTTCATAATGAAAGCTAATAGTATTAGTTCATAGTACAAGTGTAGAAACTAGTGTGGTAATAATACTAATACTTTTTTTATCATGATAGGGATGACTATTAGTGATATTATAGGAATTAGAAAATACTAAAGTACAAGTTACTATTGTACAAGTCGGTGTAATTGAATTAAGATAAATCTACAAGACTAATAGTATTAGGTTGTACTTTATTATGAAGCAGGGCCTAGAATGCTGTAAAAGAGGGTTTAGCTTAAGCATAGTTGGGTAATGAAAAGAAATTCAGAAGATAGGCAATGTTTCATTTTTGAGAGTTATTCAGAAAAATAGGTTTAGAATAAAAAAGTAGACCCTATATTTTGTTTTTCTATTCTTGTAATTAATGCGTTATTTTCATGCCCAGAGAAGCTTTATAGGTTAGATGCGTTATACAATCTCATAGGGTGTTAACTTCTTTCATAGATCAATTGCTTCCGTTACAATTAACTTTGAGGATACACTTCTTCAGGATAGGTCACGGTGAGTGAAATGTGTTTCGACATTTCGATATCGACACAATGCAGTTGAATTACAACAGATAATTTAAGAGGTTCGGTACAGAGGCACGATGCACTAGTAAGAAGCTATTGAACTTTCAGGTTCTTCTATCAAACACACAACTAATTAAGGACTAAAAAACAATTAAATTTTTATTACGTAAATATACCAAAGATCCTTAAACGCTAGAACGTAATGAATAAAAAAAATAAATTACATAGAAAGCTGACCGCTTAGGATGATTGTTTACAAACTTACCAAAAAAAAGAAGAAAATCTAATTTACTACTTACAACCTTGTCATTTCAGATTAAAACGAATATCCTTCCTTTTTTTCTACAGATGATCTCTGTCATGTAAAGGAAATATTGAATGTTTTTACATATGATAATAACAGTTCTGATAATCCAAACGAATTCCAGAAACACCCACGCGAACATCGCTACTTGTTATTCAAGCACGACTTGCCTCGACGCTATACTTGCATCCTAGCCTAGCAGTTTTGAACAATTTAAACTTTTCTATAACTAAAAAAAAAATCTTTAAGTATATGGAAGTTGACAATAAATAAGATTATATATTGTTATAATGTTTATTTATTTTTCTTACGTTTATGTTTAGCCGATTGTAAAGAGAAAAAATTATAGTTTACTATTTATAGTATTTTACTTAGTTACTATTAGTTTACTATTTTTAGTACTTACATTATTAGTTTACTATTTTTAGTATTTTTCTTTTTTAACGAAAAAAACAAAACATTTATTATAACAATTTCTTAAACATTCATTGAATATTTATATAATATGTAATTCGTACATTTTTATTTGATGATTGATATATTATATGATATTAAATGATTTGAATGATTCCGCTTATGAAGAAACTGGAACGATAGTTCTGATGTTAAGTGGAATTTTTTGTACTTTAATTTATAATTCCAAAGCTATGCGTCTAAAAAAATAGCTTCTACTATATATTTTTTAATGTTAATAAAGCTTTCTATAATTTGAGACAAAAATGAGTCATTTAGGACCATTACTTTGATACAACTCATAATTAATTATTATTTATAGAATAAAAATTACAAATAACAGAAATTTTGAAAACTGAAATTCGATAGAAAAAATGTATATAAATTTAGGGAAAATTATCAATTTATGATGAGCTGTATCAGTGAAAACAATAGTCTTGTAAGGGTCACTTTGATTCAAAATTGTAGAAAATTTTACCAGATTAAAAAAAATATATATATTTATGATAAGCTATTCTGCCGGGTGCATAATTTTTGTGTTATTAATAGACAATCGAAAAAAAAGTGCTAGAATTTCGCTCAAATTTCGAAATATTGTTCTTCTTTCTACAAAAACTCTTATGTGTAAAAAATGAAGTTTTTAAAAATTATTATTCAGAATATACAATCAAACTTTAATTGTTAAAATATAAACTTGGGAAAGAAATTCTTTCTATTTTAGAATGTGGTGTTGCATAGAGTGTTCTCATGTTGATACTCTACCAAAAAAAAAAAAATGACTAGCTATGTATTTTAATATAATGACAAGTGTTTTTCTGAAAAAACCATTAGCAGTTAACACGTCCATGTTTGGAATCGTTTTAAAAATGTATTTCGATTTTGATAAATATATAAGAAATTAAGTTTGTTCCTGATGATGATCATGATAGCCGAACACACCACAATATCTTGATTACAAATTAAAATTATGGTGAAATAATATTGCCAATAATTATCAAATAAGCGTAGGGAGCGCGATGGCACAGTGGCAAGGCACGATACTACTAACTCCAAGGACCCAGGTTCGACCAGCTGTGTGGCAGATAATCATTTTCTGTTACACTGTAGCTGTGAGTCAACCCTGTGGGCTCTGGAGCTCTCCTGGGGTCCACCCAGCCTCATAAAGTGGGTACCCTTAATTAAAGTAAAATTGGTGGTTGGACGCGATCTTGAAAAAATCAGCTCATTGTATAGTTGTTGTTCTAAAAACAGTACTTACAAAGTACTCAACCAATGATGTTTATTGTAGCGGTTCACATTATAATAATTATTAAATAATTTCCACACGGGAGTTCAAATGAATAACTGTTATGAATTTTGTCTTAATTATTTAATTTTTTTATATGTGCGTACTGTAGGTTTCAACATTTGAATAGGCTTTAAGTTAAAATAAAAGTTGTATTATTTGTTATAGATCACTGAAAGAAAAAAAATCAGTGAATAACAAGACAAAAAATGAAAAATAAATGGCTAAAGAACAAAAAAAAGTAATACAAGTTAGCTATTAAAAAAATACTGTACTCTGATATTTAATAATAATAAAAAATTTTTTTAATCATTTATTTATGGTTATTTACAACTGTATAACATATATACAACAAATAAATTTGCTGTAGGTGATATAGTGACATGATACGAACATGTGGAGAATCTACCCATTGATAGAACTCCAATAAAAAAAAAAAAAAAATGTATTTATATTACATCTAATACCTGATTGATTAATATGATGTGTCTGAAGCAACACAATATACACTATGTAAAATGTACAATAAATCATTTCTCGCTATATAACAAGTATCTTATTTTTTAGCATGTTTTTGTTCGAATATTTTTCTACCAATCCCATTCTAGCTAGTAGTAAAGGAATTCGTGAACTACTGGAAATAGCTAATTGTTGCGACTTCAAAGTCACTTTGATCCAGTTTGGTAACTTTGTGCAGTGTATTCACCTTCTCTTACGTTCTTTTACTATTCACGAAGACTCGTGTAACTTTCATCCTTTCCCTTATATCTTCATTCCAGTTATTCTTTGGACTCATCACGTTCTTCCAAGGTCTTCACACTTACTATCGCCAAAACAATAAATCATAACTTGCAATTTGAATGGTGTCAGTTTCACTAATGCCTTAAGGGTCATCCAATCTCGTTCATCCTTTTGCAAGAATACATTTTCTAAAATTGCCCTTTATGATTTTTAAGTGATACCATTAAATTTCGTTGGAAGGTATAATGATTAAGATGATACTAGAAATTTAAGATTTAATTGGGAAAAAATAATTAATATGCACATAGACAAAGATTGAGAAATGGGAAAGACTAATTGAGCGATGAAGTGACATCATGTACTCTAATTTTATTCAAAGTAAACGTTCATTGATGTCCGTATTTAGTAAAAGTCGTTAAGTATCATGAAGTCTTTCTTTATGTTAAATATAGAATAAAACCTTGAAATCTTTATTACATCGTACATTTAAAATTTGTTGCTGAGCCCCTGAGTTTTAAGTTGATATATAATTTAATCTATTATTTGATCTGCTTACAATCGATTTCGGTTACAGTTTCTAGCTTCACATGAAGAAAGTAAACCGTTTCGCAAGAACTGGATAAAACCTAAGGGAATATATATTGACTTTTCGGATATACGTTGTCATATGAATATACATCATATAAATATACAGATTAGAATAGGTAAAATACCTTAAACGAAAAAGGATTTCAAATATAGGAATTCTGGATTACCTACAAGTACATTTTACTGTACGGAATACAAATCAACACAATTCATAACAAAACAAGGAAATTTTTTTTAGAAGTTTATTTATTGATATTTACAACTGTATCAAAAGTATACACAAGTAAATTTGACGTTAATTATACAATGCCATGATATAGTCATGTGGAGACTCTACCCATTGACAGAAATCCAATAACATTTTTAGGGGGAAAAGATCTCAAGGCCATCTTCTTTTTAGACGCCTTGGAGGATTATCAGATAATGAAGGAGAAGCCAGGTTAGAAACAAGTAGGCTTGGGTGGTTAGAAAGTTTATTATGGAAGGATTGGTATCTGGTTCTGGCCAAATCGGTAACATATGGAACTTAAAGGTCCTGATGAATTACTTGATTTGTGACAAAATACAGGACATTAAAGATTCTACAACGGATTTTGGATTGTAAGGATTGGATAGGAGAGGAATTTGATGGTTTAGTAGAGCCCTAAAGCTCAACTCTGTAAGTCCAGGTAGGCCTTATTATTACTATATAAATGAGTATTAATGTCTGTAATTAATTGAAAGTATAGTATTTCAAGTCAGTTACTTGCCCAGATGTACTCATAGGTAATGCATCTGTTCGACAGAAATAAGTGAAGTATTACTACAGGAAGTCATGTGTTTACGACGAAGCTTCAATGTGATTTGGTGGGATTTATTGGAATTTATTTTAATCCTCCATTTTTGGCACCATTCCTTAAGGGTGGATTTTGTGGGATTGGAGGGTTTGGGATACAATGGAAGGATCATTATCTACTGATAATAGACATGTGTCATCGGCATCGGTGTGTATAGTGTTTGGAATGGTCGGAAGAAAATGTTTTTGTTTGTATGAACGACCATTGGACAAGATTAAATTTTTAAAAAAATAAGTAAAAGAGATAAATTAAAATAAAATAATGAGATGAATTAAAATAAAAGTGATAAATTCTGCATAGAAGCGCCTAGAGTGTTTGTTACCTTTATAACGCTTTATGATAGTACTTCTGTTGTTTTAATTGGTTTGTTCTAATATCTGAGGAATAGGTGCGCTTTGGGGTAGGGATCGACCCTAGAAAATTTTAACTTATGCCTCTTTCATTCTGGACTTGTAATATGTCACTGCTTTTCTTGAATAGCAATTCAATGGTACATCTGAAAAACACAATGTTTTTATTTTGCGTTTGAGGTATTCCATAAATTGTACCGTATAGTAGAATTAAATTGTAAGAGCTGTTGTTATTTCAGGAAAACCTGTGCAACGAGCTCAGTAAGGAAAGTAACTGCAGTCTACAGTACTATCTTTGGAATATGTCCAGTTCTAAATAAAATAAAAATTTTCAGATGAGCCACTCTTCAAGAAAAGCAGTGATATTCTTACACATAAGCAGGTGCACAAAATGTACATACCACCTTAAAAGTTTTAATGTATTCATGTTGATTCATAATTATAATATCAAAATTTAAAAAACTTTCATTTAAAAAGAAAATGTGTACGGCCATATTAAAAAAAAAAAATATGAGTATATGAATGAATAAATACAGAAAAAATCAAAATACGATTTAAAAAAACAAAAAGTAAAGTTTATTATATTTTACTGAGTTCTTTCGGAAAGTATTCATTTCAACTTGTTTACTTTGCTTTTGCTGTTAAGATCATTTAACGATTCGATACTTTTTAATAAATCCATAGTTGTTTTATAGGAAATTCATTGTAAATTTCGAAATTGTAACCAAGTTGTTCATTCATTGTAAACAAAGTTGAAAAATCTTCTGTTAAAATAGAGAAATTTTAATCTTTATGGAATGAAACAGGGTTTCTTGGAAAACGGTTTAAAAAGTAAAATCTCAACTAGGGATTGAGATAGAAAGATAAGACTGTTGGCACTGAAATAAATGTTTAGTAAACTATACCTCATTAATTTATGACATCTTTACTAAAACAACCTGATGAGACCAAAGTTACATTACATTACAGGAGTGTTTTCTTTGCTTCAAATATTCATATATATTCTGGAACATTTATCTTAGTCATGACTATTGAATATATACGTAAGATAAACATAATTACTAATATATTTAATTTTTTACAATCAATTTCGGTTACAGTTTCTAGCTTCACATGAAGAAAGTAAACCGTTTCGCAAGAACTGGATAAAACCTAAGGGAATATATATTGACTTTTCGGATATAATTTGTCATATGAAAATACATCATATAAAGGTACAGATTAAAATAGGGAAAAATACCTTCAAAGAAAAGAAGCCGTGGATGTAAAGAAATATAAGATGTGATTCAGACTCTGAATTATAAATTTTTGATGTAATTAAACAGTTCTAGGAAAGAAAAATTATTTCAAATTTTCAATTTTTCAATATTTATTTTTCCACTTTAATTAAGCTACAAGCAAAATAATTGACTGTCTATCTAATACTCAAAACAATTATAAGAACATCGTAGGAGTATGTTTGTTTTTTTTTTATTTGTAACTCATGGGTACTGTTAATATACTGTTCTGCAGGTTATAAACCTATTCTAACCGAGTAAGAAGATAGGAATTGATTTTGTATCTGCCATAAGCTGACTAGTGATAAGAGTGATGGTTATAAGTGCTTAGCGAGATAAACTTTAATCTTAAATATTTCTCAAATACATGCTTACCTTACCTTCAAAATATTCACTAATAGTGAGCTGAACAGTAAATCAAGCAACATTGAAATGGTGGCTAAAACTAGGAATTGGTATAAAACCCGCTATCTCCACCCAGCATAGTAATTTTCTTATCTTAGTTTTAAAACTTTTACTAATAACAACTGGAGCAGTTATTGAAAAAAAATATTAGTTATATCACTAAATATGTTGAGCAATCATTGCCTATTGAAAAGCTCTGTTGTGAAAAATGCAAGAAAGAGAAATTTCATGAGAGTAGTAAAGCAAACCTACTAAAAAAAAAAAATAACAAAGATGTATCAATAGGGATACTTCTGATTGATAGGCTCAGCATTCATGGAACATATACTTGATATATAGTTAAATGATTTAACCATACTGTTTTATTTTTTATTTTTTAATAATAACTAACTTTTACAAATGATCAATTCACTGAGATAAAGCTGTTTTTTAAATAAATACTTCCTCTCATAAATATTGAAATGAATAATATCAATTAGTGCTAGTAGTCCCAAATTGCAGATACAAAACCAGTTGTGAACCACAAAAAGAGATTGAAATACTACCACAGGATAACTGGAACAGTTTGAAATCATATAGAATATAGAGTATAGAAGGAAATATATAGAAGATAGATAAATGAAAAATTTCTAAGGGCATCCAAGGAATCATTTTCATAGTAGGAGAGGAAGGAGGGTAGAGTATGTCACTCTAAATTGTAAATCAAGGATGGCCATGAATGCTTTGAAAAACTGGCCAAGTGAGGGGCCTAGAATCAGTTGGACAGACAAAACAAACACAAATACTGTAGATTTTCATATAGCATGTTGAAAGGAAATAGAAAAAGGTTGACTATGCTAAGTAATTAGTAGGAAAAGAAAATCAATACTTTCCTTAGTATCATTTTAATTTAATTTCTTCTGATATAATGACTACCTATTTAAGAAAAATTATTAATAGAAGTCAATTATCGTATTTGTTTTAATAAAGGCTTTGGTGAATTATGCCAATAAAAAAGCATTTCACTGTGACAGAGTTATGTTTTCTAAGAATTATTAGGGTTTTCCTTTTATTTATGATCTAGGTATAATAGACATGTTAATAGTAACATTAATACCATGGTTATAATTAAAAAAATGATGGGGGTTATGTTTGCATGATAAAATATATATGATGCCTTATAAGTTGTTATGTTACCATGGCTTTATTTACAATTTAAATAATTCTTATTTAAAGCTTTAACTCGGTGCTATAATATAATTTTTTAAAAATAAAATCGATGCCTAACAATGAAAATCACTGATCATACTCTTATTTTAATGCAGCCATCTTCTGATATGTTTTCCTTTATAATTATATTCTTGATTTTTTGTTGTCCTAGGTGAATTTTATATTCTAAAAGGCATTTAATCCAAACTCATGACAGGGCTGAATGATTACTTTTTCAAAATCTATATTTAAATAGACTTTGTGAAGTTATTAGGTGACAAATTTAAAATACAGATACTCAGAGAACATCAGGGTATCAGATTTTTAAGTCAAGTGGTATTTGGGAAATTCTGCATAGGAGCTTAGGTGCTCGATGAACTGGTTTAAAGCTTTCTCAAACAAAGCAAGCTGTCTCCTTGCCTAAGTAACTTGGCTTTAACTGATTTGCTGTTTGTTATAATGTAAAAGTATATTTCAACATTTAATACTCTCTTGAGTGAGAGTCTAAGGTATGCTTACATTATTTTATAGTGAAGCTCCTTATTGTAATAACACTATGCCCTTCTATAACTTCTTTACTAGAATAGAAGGTGGTAAAGCATGTCAAAACTTTCAACAATCATAATTTTTATTTATATGTTATTCTCAAGCTGAAGTTTCCAAACTTTTTAACATAAGGATCACAGAGACTCCACAAAATCCCGAGAGCCAAGACCTAACAAGTTTATCATACCCACATAGTAATTAAATTGAAATTTAATGGCTCAGTTGAAATTTACATATAACTGATGAGGTGGGTTTATTTTGTTTGTTTTTTTATTCAATCTAAATTCACTTAAGTCTTTAATTTATGATATGTCATATTTTAACTAACTTTCAATAATTCCTACATGAAAGAGTTTTAATAAACATATAAATAATGACTGATATCGACATATAGGTTCTCTTAAATTTGAATTTGGCATCTTCATAATTAAAGGGGTTATGTTACAAATAGTAAATTTTAAGAAAACAAGGTTTAATTTTTTTTTTTGAGCTTGTTATGTTTTGAAGTGTACATAGCCCCTTCTACACCTAGGTATCTCAGTTATTAATTGGATTTTGAGGCCAGAGTACCTCACACTAGCTAGATAGGCACCTACCCCCTTCATCCACAATAAAGATTCAAAAAATGTTACATAGTCCCTCCATCCACTTACCCATTCAATTATACTAAAATCATCAGATGACAAAATGAAGTTAAAATAATTTTTAAAAAAAGTTTAATAACTTATTTCATAATGCTTATAAAAACAGGAAATATATAT
>NW_027110155.1:1222189-1233295 GCF_000696795.3 Halyomorpha halys
ATAGTTAAAATATAGGTTCAACAAGAAATATTAAAATATAAACCTAAGCCCAATTCTTACAATACAAAACTAAACACTTATTATATAAGAAGATGGTCGGGATTGCGGTCAAAAGTGAAACAAAAATAGTTTACAACTATTTATTTTTGTTTCACTTTTGACCGCAACCCTGACCATCTTCTTATATATCAATTTTTACAGTCAACTATATAGACGTATAAACACTTATTATCTTCTTCTTCTTCTTTTACTGGCACAACAAGCCCTTGGCCTGCTCAACGGCCGCCAGCCATCTTTCCCTATCTTCTTTAAAGGTGACTAGGGTCCTCAGTTGTCACAGATTCCGCCTCACAGCATTTCTCCATCGGTCTTTCGGCCTACCACGTTGCCGCACACTATCTGGAATGTAACTGTACAATTTATGAGCCACTTTTTACTCGCTCATCCTCATTACATAAACACTTATTATACTATGTAAAACTGTAGATACTTCCTATTTTTTATTCTTTGACAAATATAACATTTTTTTTTTCTGAACAATCACATTAATATGCTTTGAGTTTTCAATCAGAACTCTCAGGAAAATTTAGGTTTGTCCAATTATTCTTGACATATTCTTCCAGCAAATATTTCTTAGACCCTTTATAAAATAAAATCCATCCGTTTGAGCCCTTTCTTTACTAACATAAAATTATAATAATGTTTGCCTTTTGAAAATAAAAAAAAATTAGGATTCCAATAACTTTGCACAGAAATAATGCCTGATGGCAACTGACTGGAAAAAACATTTCAAATGTAAATCACTAAGAAATTCTATATCAATTTTCAAAATCATTAAAAATCACAAAATATGGATATAATGAATCGTAACATAAGGATATGATGAAATTTTGACTGAAACTCACCCCCACTTTTTGCAATATTATCCTATTATATTACTTTCATAAAAAACAACCCTGAATACTAAATTCCAGCTAATTTGATTCAAAGATGGCTGGATGTGGCTACATTTAGCAGAGTGGCATTTCCGAAAATGAAATCATGATATTTATTATACAACAATAGAATAACATTTTTATTTATATTATTTATTTTCTTATTTAATTATAATTATCCATTAATGTTTTATTTAATTATATTATTCATTCATGAAATTATAGTTTACATTATCAATTGTACTATTAGTAAATGTTGATATGATTGGTTTCTGATAGCTTGAATAAGAAATGAAAACATTTGATTGGATATTTTCAAATTATCTTATAAATACTGCAACAATTATTGTACCACCTCTTGTAATATTTTTATCATTCTTAAAAATAATTTATTTTGTAAAAAATCTATTATTTGTTTATATTAAGATTGCCTTAAAAATAGAAATCCATTTAATTAAATTTACCCTAGCAATATGAATAAGTGTTTAGGAACACTCCAGACAAACAAAAATGGTACCCCTTATGTGTTAACTATATCAACAATGAAATTTCAAACGTATTGCTATAATTATTTACTCTAACAATGTGGTTTTTGACACTTTCTTTTCCACTTTTTACCTTTGTAACTTGATGAAGCATAAAAATACTACTTTGGATTATAGATCATTGTGAAGAGAATGAAATTCTTAACATTTTTCTCACTTATAATAAGAAACTCCGATGTTTCATTTTCATTCAAATGTTCAAAAACTCATTATTATTCCATATTTGGTGCCATCTTAACCACTTTTTAGCATCAAAATACAATTTTGAATTATAGCTCATTACAAAGAGGAGCTATAACCATTCTCTCTTATTATTTAAGATAGAAAATATTATTTCCATAATAATAACTAGAATAGAATAGTCATTTCTACCAGGTCATATTTTTATATTGTAATAGAAGAGTAGATTTTAGGAGCTCATGAAATCGGACCGATACTGTCGAGATTGATGAGCTACTGTAATCTCCTATTACATTATAAAAATTTTCCTGCTAGGATTGACCAATGTTGTACCCCCTTCCCTCCTAAACACTTCTGTTTTGTCCCACGTGTCACAAAATCAATTTACACCTGTATAATATTTTTTTCTATAGGGTTGTAGAATATAGGTAAATATTATAAAATTATAGTAATAAAAATTAGTTCCACTAATAAATATATATTAATCAGATAACCCCAAAACTATGTTGTAGGGGTATGAATATATATAAAAAATAAATTCCCGCTGCCCCTCCAATTCAGTGAAAAAGTGTATTGCCAGAGGAAGTATGATAAAAAATCTCATACCATTTAGTAAAGCTATCATTGTCAATGCTGAAAAGTGACAAAAAAGTTTCGCTTAAATTAGTTTCTCTTCATTAATTAGCATAGTTAATCCATTCATTTATCAAAGTAACTGTTAAATTTAAAATAAAGATTACTTATATTTAATTTTGATTTGTCTATATAAATATCTTTATGAATGGAATATGGTCCGGGTGCGGTAAAAAAAAACTCAAATAGTAAATAATTATACTATTTTATTGAGCCAATAATCATTTGGATGTGACAACATTTTCATTTTAAGATCATGATTATAATTAATCATATATTTTAAATTTACTCTACCATGCCTCTATATTTTAATAATTTTTAAAAAATTGTATTATAAGTATGCTGTGTAAATACTTGTTAAGCACTATGATTTTTTGAATAAAGTATTTCCCTCTAGCTATCGATTATTTTACATTTTATTTATCATTATTTTTAAATTGTATTGAAATATATCATTGATTTTTCTTCACGTATATTGGGTTTTCTATATTATCGTATTTAGTTTTGTTATAAATTTTTCAATTATTTTTTATTTTTTAAATGTTTAATCTAATAAGTTTGTTTAATCTCTAAATTCATCATCATTGTTATTGTTTAATCACATAATATAACTCAATTATTATTAATTGTTCATTATTATAAAAGTAAAAATATTTCTGGCAATATTGTTTATTTTTACATTCTGTTGAGTAGTATAATCGTTTATAGATTTTATATTTTTTTGTTGTTACTTTAGATGTTTCTCTTACATTATTAAAATCTTCTTTGCAAGTAAGGGTTGACAATGCCTCCACTAAATTTGTAAATTCTAATATTTGGTCCTTTTTCTTCTCGATTTAACCAATTATATTTATTATCTAAACTTGGGCTAAGTTTACAATTTCATTATTTATTTATTTTCAAGGACAAAAATCTTTATTATTTTCAATAATCTTTAATATTTTGAACAAACTGTCCAAAAATATCCAGTCCATCTACAAATTATTACAATGAAAATAGTTTCTTATTATCAACCTTTACATGTTCAGCTAGAACTTAATTATTCATAATTTTATTAACATTTTGTATAAAAATAACTATGTAAATTGAGAAAAGCCAATTGTTTATAATATTTTTATGTATTTACCTTAATTATTTTATTAATTATCATATATCCTTCTCATTTTAAGGATTTTTCATTGTTCAATATTTTATTCCTGTTGTGCTGAAATTTATATTGTTGCAACTATAACATTTAACAGAATGCATTATCAATAAACATTGCTTTAATTTTGAACAAAATCTTATTTTCTTGTTGACTGTCCACTTGTCTGTTACTAAACATTTTAGACTAAATATTGATTGTATTTTTTTTTTTTTGGGGGGGGGGGATCTAATTTCACCTAACTTTTTATCATTTTTGGCCAATATAGTAATGTTGATTTTATTAACACCCAATAGTTAGTGTTGGATAGAGGTCGCAGCAGTTAAAACTTTGAAGTTCAAACACAAGAAGACAAAAAGCTTTGATTTTTGTTTTGGTTCATGAATTCAGTTGATTAATATTCTGAAGACCAACATTAACTTGATTAGTTTGAAATACCAATTATAAGTGACCTTTATATTATGTTGAAATATATGAAAGAGTATTTATTCATTATGAAATTTTCCTTTCTAATTTTTTTTAACAGTGACTATGTCATACATTTTAATTTTATAACCTTTTGAGATTTTACCACTGTAACCAAATATAATAATATATAAGTTATGTACCTAAAATGATACTTAATTTTTTTACATTAATATTCTACTCTTGTTCATAAAAATCTGTCCGGAAGATTGTTGATTAGCTGTGTGTAATATATAAAAGGAAGATGGTCCAGTTGTAGTCAATATAACTCAAATAATAATCAAACTTTTTGAATGATGTGAAGCCAAAGAATAAGCTTCTATTCTTTAGTGGTCATGCAGAAAGTCCTGCAAAGTGGAACAAAAGGTCGGCTAACAAGAATGATTGAACTATTTCTTTAATTAACTTCCCTAATAGTACAAGAGCCAGGAAGAAAAAAAGGCAATCTCACCCCAATTTTTGATTACTTCAATGAAAACTATGTATAATTAATCGTCAAAACTGATGAGTCTTCCAAGTATAGGAAGGGGGAATAAAAAATTGCGGCTGTTTCAAAACCTTAAAACAATATTAATTTTTCATTCGGAGCTCTATATCTTAAAAACTACCAACAACGCTAGAAAATCTAAGAGAACATTATTTAAAGGAGACTAAATTTGCTGAAATACTAGCACTAAAAGAGCTATTTACGTCCAATAGTTCATGAGATATAGCTTTTTAAAAAGCAAAATTTCTCAAAAATCTACTGAAAGATTAGTAGTTAGTATTTAGTAGGGCAGGAACTATGTGACATATAGATGTCTATTAGCACTCAAATTAAAGCTGGTTTAATGGACTATAAAAATGTTTAGGACCTTAACCTTCTCAGGAATATTAGTTTTCATGATATTTGCTAAAATAAATTGATTTATAGTTGTTTGGACAATAAGTCTGATTTATGAAAAATTTCATTTCCGAAACCATTGGATGTACAGATGTCTGCCAGCGCTCAAATTAAAGCTAGTTAAATTTACTACAAAATTGTTAATTATGTTTATCTTATATTGTAGGAGTAGTAGTTTTTATGATATTTGACAAAATAAACTCACAAAATGTTAATTTTTAATTGTTCATATAAAATGATGGATTTTTGAAAAAATATATCTCTAGATCCATAAGACGCACATATGTCTGCCAACACTCAAAATAAAGGAAATTTAACTTACTATTAAGTAGTTTATGACACTTATCTTCATAGAGGTAGTAGTTTTTATGGTATTCACATATGAATATGAATTTGGCAAATGAAAATTTGTCCGAACAACTATAAATCAATTTATTTTAGCAAATAACAACTATTCTACGAAGATAAACATCTCGTAGCTCATTAAACTAGCTTTAATTGGAGTGCTAATAGACATCTGTATGTCAAATGGTTTTTGAGATATAGATTTTTCAAAATAAATTCACTAACTACTGATCTTTCAGTACGTCCCATACAACATTTTTATGAAATGTTGCTTTTTAAAAAGCTATATCTCGAAAACTATTTAACGCAAATAACATTATTAGGGCTCACATTTTTAGCAAATTTACTGTTCTTTAAATGACGTTCTCTTAGGTTTTCTTGTGTTGTTCCTACTTTTTAAATAGAGCTTGGGATGAAAAATTAGTTTTTTTTATCGCTTTGAAACAGCCGCCATTTTTTATTTCCCCTACCTATACTCTGCAGACTCATTTTGACTATTAATTATACATAGTTTTCATCAGAGTAATCAAAAATTGGGGTGAGATAAATGCCTTTTTTCTCCTCTTGGGCTTTTGTACTATAAGGACAATATTTTCTTCCCATTTAGAAGTTCTGATCATTAATTTTTATCCAGTTATAAAATATATAATGCTTATTTCGTTATTCCCCAGACCTGAAACCAAAACTGAATAATTTTTTTGCAGTAAATTTAAAGAAATGGATATCATATATTCAGCATTCTTTCAAGTACTGATATAAAACTTAATTTGAATTTTAGGTGGAACAAAACAATCACTATAACACTTGTTACTTATGTCATACTGTTTTTATTCATTTCTTAGTCCATTTATGACCATCAGTATACCCTCAGAAAGTATTGTGCTGAAATATGATTAGAATGGACTATAAGGAAATTCTCCTTGGTTTCTGTCTTTCACCACTTCAGTAACTTTCAGGATTTGAAAGAGAATGAAACTTGTTTAAGTATTTCTATTGGAGGTCAATCTTTAGTACTCAACAAAGTAATTACCAATGACTAAGTTTTTTTATATTTCATAGTTTCATAGTATTTCAAAACCTCTTTTCGTGTATCTTTATCTTTTTTTTTTTTTATGAAGCTTTTCTTAAGTGCAAATATGAAAAATAGTAGATTTTTATTAATATAGAGAGGGACTAGAATGGCAGTGGAGATATAAATATTTAATTTTCTTTCAATATTCACAATTAGAACTTTTTAGTTTAAACAAGTAGAATTCTAAATTGGCATATCAGAATACTGATGTTTGTGAAATTAATGAACAAAACATTATTAAACTTCTCTCATGCCCAAATTTTTTTCTTAAAAAAGAGAAGAATTTCCATCTTCCACTTAAATTAAAGAGAAAAAGCAGTTGTTGTAACAGATATCTATCTACTTACTACTTTATCAGTATTTCTCGTTTTTATTTATTTTTTCTTATATTTATTTTTTTTTTATTATTATTTATTTTTTATAGGCATGGGCATGTTTTCCTAATTAATTCAGTTCATTTATATAAAAATAACAGTACCATAAGCTTCTGTTTTTTCTTTTAAATCCTAATTAAGCATGTGATGTTTGTTTATGCAATATGTTCAAATATAGTATTTGTATATGACATTGAAAATTATGTTCTATGGAGGGTTTTACTGTCATAATAGATGTGATAATACTGAAAAACTGAGAACATTTTAAGTATTTTGAAACAAGAAAAGTTTTTATTAGGATTTCAAGCAATGCTTTATGTTGATCTTAGTGCATAAAAATTGATACAGTAAATTAGACGCTCTATTTCATTTACCACTCCTTTGTCCTATAAGTTACTTCCTACAATAAGGCATTTTTAAAAATTAATATCACGAAAACCATGCTATAATATTAAGTAAATGAGGAAAAGATGGTTGGTGGTATGGTCAGTGAAGGACATAAATAAGTAAAAACATATTTATTAGTGCCAACTTTTTGACCATAATTTCAAGCTCTCATTAGGGCTAAGAACGAAAAACGTTAACAACCATAATGAATAAAAAGAATTACAGAATGATTAGAAAATAGGAAAATAACTAAGATTATAGTTACATAAATAGTGTTGAAAGACATGTCTAGTCTTAAGTATTACAAGGAAATAAAAACTGTGTGAGAAAAGTAATATTAAAATTAAGAATGAGGAAAGAGGAAATAACGAAATACATAAGAAAACGTAGTTAGTAAATATATGTAAAAAATGAAAATTATTTAAAATAAAGAGATGAAAAAAGTAGGAAATAAAACATAAATGTAGGTAATTAAATAAAATAAAATATAAAGTTATACAATTACAGTAGATTTCTAGATTTCCCTGTAATATTCTTCATAATACAGAATGATAGATTTCCCTCTAGCATATAATTCTTATTTTCGAAAATAAAACTCATTCATTATAGATTATTAGAGACTGTGAAACTACCTTCAGTTTCTTAAAAGAACTGTGATTCGATGAGTTTTCCACCAGGATTTTCTCAATTTTTTGTAATTATGTACCCCTCTTTGATACTTCTTACAATCCATGGTTAATATAACAAAAAATAAATTTTCTGTGTACAGTCTGACACAAACCCAGGCCCTGGAATAAAGAATTAATGGTTTACCCAATGAGCCATACTGCTCCAGGAGAGAAAATGTTGGAAAAGAAAGGGATGTTTTCTAACAATTAAACATTTTAAATAATGTGTCAAATACATAATTTCAAAGGATTATATAAACTGCCATCAAATGATTAAAATATTTATTTTGGAAATTTTGAATTTGTTCCTTGGAAAATGCAAGTACAGTTCTACCTGTAATGCTGCATGTAAATCAAAGTTTGGCCAATGCATTCTAAAGTAAAATTTATGCTCTTTTAAATGGAGGTAGATCAATCTTTGTAAGGAGCTGATATTTAGGAAATTTTTCTGACAAATTAAAAATGTGTGAATGTTTTGCATTTTTTTTTCTCTCTGAAAGTTATCTGTAAAATAAACCGGAGCCAAAAACCCAACTCTAATGTCTTTTACATCTGCAATGACCATGAGGGGAATCTGCTTTCCGACAAGCAGAGAGCTCTGTCCCATTGGAGGCGTCACTTCAATGATCTTTTCCAATGAGTGACCTTTGGAACTCGGTAAGGAATTAGGGAGAGAAGATGAGCAACACAGGGAGAATGAAACAGATGAAGATCCACCTTTTGAAGATGAGAACCTCGATGCCATCAACCAATTAATATGTAATAAGGCTCCAGGTGCTGATGGACTCTCCGCAGAACTCATCAAGTGTAGTGGGAATGAACTGGTAAAGGATATGCAGGATCTCCTCATGACCTTTTGGACAGATGAAGTTCTAGCGGACCCATGGACCAAGTCATTCATCTGTCAAATATTTAAGAAAGGTGATCGACTTGCTCCAACTACAGAGGGATTACCCTCCTGTCTGCCGATTACAAAGTCCTGTCAAACATCCTCTTTGAGCCTTTGCTACCCTATGCGGAGAGGGCACTCGATACCAGTGCGAATTCAGAAAAGGCAGGTCCATGACTGATCAGATATTCTGCCTCAGGACGATTCTCGAGCGAGGAAGGGAATTCAAGATTAAAACTCACCACCTCTTCATCGATTTTAGAACAGCTTATGATAAAGTATATAGGGAAGAATTATATGAGGCTCTAAAGCATTTTAAAATCGCTAGCAAGGTCATAAGCCTCGCGAGGCTTACAATGAACAACATAAGCTGCATGGTTCAGATTGGTGGAGAGTGATCGGAGGAATTTCCCTCAATAAAGGAATTATGCCTGGGAGATGCCTTAGCCTGCCTTCTCTTTGATCTTGCACTCGAGAGGGCAGTGAGAGAGGCTGGGATACTGACCAATGGCAATGTCTTTAATAGATCAGTACAACTCCTTGCATACGCGGATGATAGAGATATCATAAGACATTTCTCCAGGCTGTATCGGACGCTTTCCTTGTTCTAGTGGGTCCTGCGAGAAGACTTAGCTTGGATGTCAATATGGAAAAAACAAAATATATAGTTACGGGAGAGGTGCCTGGGCCTGGAGAGGAGGTGACCTTCAGGGAATACCAATTTGAGAAGACTAATGCTTTTGTATATCTTGGCTCATTGGTAACTCAAGAAAACGAACCTGAAAAAGAGATTCAGCATAGGATCATAGCAGCAAATCGTTGCTATTTTTCTATGACAGGGCAGTTCCCGAACAGAGCTCTTTCTAGAAACTCAAAGCTTTGTCTTTATAAGACGATAGTGTGCCCATTCTTGCTATATGATTGTGAGACTTGTGAGAGAAAACCAGGAGCTGAACACTATGTTTAAGGAGCCCAATACAGTTTCAGTAATGAAAATTGCAGAACTGAGATGGGCAAGGCACGTCGTTAGGATGGGCAGTGAGGATCCACCTAGACAATTACTGATGGAGCCACTCCATGGTACCAGGAGAAGAGGAAGACCAAAGCTGCAATGGGCTGATGGTGTTGCTGCTGATGCAAAAAATATGCTGGGGCTTGGGAATTGGATGGCGGGTGCAAGGGACTGAGACAATTGGCGGAAGCTGCTGGAGGAGGCCAGGATTCGACACCGGGTTGTAGAGCCACACTAGTAGTACTTGTAGTAGTAGTAAGTTATCCAAATGGCTTTCAAGGTTGTAAACTTATCTTATCACAACTCCTACTATAACCAACAATATAAAATAATAATAATAATGTTTTATTTTAATTGATTAAAAGCCAAGGTGGGCCATTTTTTACACTACTTATGAACATGACTACTGTTAATTTTATCATTTTCAAGTTTGAGTCAGCATTTTCCTTGATTGAAATATTTCTATATAATTAAAAAATAGATATTAGTATTCAGTAAGTTAGGAACAAATAAAATACAATAAACTAATAAAGAAATGTATTTTTTAATAAGTACATGTATATATATATATTTATATGGCAATCAATTGAAATTAATGGCAGATATTGTCCTCATTGACACTTTTTTTATGGCATAAGGACAACTTTTGACCAAAATAAATATTACGTATTACATACAGATATTTTTGTTACAAGAACCTGTCTTAACTTTTAAATGATTAATACAAAAAATGATATCACTATGAAATGTAAAAAGAATAAAAGTATATAAATTTGAAAACTGAGATTACTTTATAGGGGAAAATAAAGTAGTGATATAAAGATACAAATGAAGGGATAAACCTATTTACAATAGTTATTTACATTTCATAAGGTACTCAAAGTTTTTGAGATTAACTAGATTTCAGAAACATAGGGTAACACATGAGTATAATCAAATCACACTCATTGCCAGAATCATATTTATCATTCGGACTATTTCTATCTTTTGATGTTATATCAAAATACTTTTGCGCAAATTAAAAATACAAAATATGATTTTCAACTTTTCTTGAAAGTTTTTGTTTTTTAAATTTCATTCTTAACTGGATGAAAATAGTCCGAATAATAAGTTTTTATTTTAGCCTTGAATTTCTAAACTTTTATTTTGCCAATTATTGACTTTGTGTTTGATCATACTGTTGCTGTTGAAGTTCTTCTTGTGGTACTTGTTGCATTTGCTGTTGTGGCTCCCCTAGGATTTTTTGTTGTGGTACCTGCTGAAGTTGCTGTTGTGTTACCTGCTGTGTGTGCTGTTGTGGTTCCTGTTCTACTTGCTGAACATCTTGTTTCTGGTAATAGTAAGACTTCATATCGTAAGTTGCTTTTTTGGGATAACCGCCTTTTGTTGGCACCTTGTAAGTCTGAGCAAATTTTGGATGATAGTAGCGTGGCTTGTATTTCTCTTTGGGTACCTTGGTTCCGTAGTTATAATAATTGTAGTCATAAACTTGACCAACGGTTTCAACGTTTTCTTTATGCAGGTAGGGATAAGGGTTCCTAATTGTCATAGGCACCTGAAATTGTAAAAAAAAA
>NW_027110155.1:1233398-1239506 GCF_000696795.3 Halyomorpha halys
ATTCCATTCAGAATATTATCATTATTCTATATTTGTTTAATCAACGTTTTGGGTTTCCCTATTATCAAGTAATAATGTTCCATATAGTCACATTAATTAAAATTTATAACACATTAAAGAAAAACAATGTTGTGTTATTGTTGTTTATTTAAGTAAAATCTTCTAGTTATAGATTCATATAATGCTTAATTAATGCATAATTATTCTTTTTTAATTGTTGAGGAAAAAATAAATAAAATTTTAGTTTTTAATTAAGAAAACTATGAAAAATTAAGAAAATTATGAATTAAATATTATTGCCTATTGCTACAATTAAAGCACATTTATTTGAAACTCATATATTGCATTCAAAATACTTTATTTGACATATATATAATACGATTTACATAAATGTTTAAATTGTTAGCTTAATCAACAATGTTTGATTCACAATTTTGTAAATATTACAATAATAAACTAAACAATAAAATTTACCGATTGGTTTGTTCTGGTGATTATAATATGATTTTTTTTTTAATATGAAAAAGTTCATCAAGGATTGGCCAATAAAAATTACTGAAAATGTTGTAATGTGGTTTACAATATACAACACTGAAATCAGTGTACCTTATCTTTTAACTTTCAAGGAGTCTTTACTCTGCTAATCGAATTGGAAAAAATTGACTGATTTTCTTCATACACAAACAGACTTAAACAACTTATGGATATAAAAAAGAAAATGGCAGGTACATTAGTGAGCTATAGCAGACTAGAAATCCAACCTATCTGACTGTAGAAGAACCTGCGGTTTGGGCCCTAAACAAAAAGTTAGTAATTTTCAAATTTTATTTTTAGGTTTATTTTTTCTGCCTATGCCACATGTTTACGAAATAAATTCACAACTCTTTGCAATGTTACCCTAATTCGACGAAACTATATACGACAGAAAGTTGGGTTCCCGCTCTTTCAATTCATTCTCCATTCCAATATATTTTAGACTTGACGCCATTGAAAGAGGTAAGGTATTTTTAAATAAATAAATAAAGCCTAAAAGAAAGTTTCATTAAAATCGGTAATCCTACGCCCATAGCCTCTCTTTGTGAGTGGTTGTCTGAATGACCGTTATTATTATTTTTTAAATATACATTTTTTTTTTATCTTGATTCAACCTTCATAGAGGTTGAAAACAACTGATGGAACAATGTCTAACTCGTTTTGTAAAAAAAAAAAAAAAACTCGGCCGTATTTGTAATTGAACTACTCGTTAAGATTATAAGAACAATGTCTAAAGAGATACTGACATATCGGATAGAGTTGGCAGAGAGTACGTTGAGGTACTTCACAGGTACATAAGCCCAGCTTGGATCGAGAGGTTCAGGCTCGGGGTTGTCCAGTGAGTACTCCACGACGGGCGCTGGGTTTGCCGTCGGTGGTCTGTAAGTCGGCCTCGGTGTCACCTTCGCTGGGGTGATAGGTGTCTCCTTTCCAGTCGGTACGGAGATGCTGGTCGCCTCCCCTGCGAGCTGCAACAAAAAATAATAAATTAAAAAAAAAATCGACTTTCAGAAAAAATATACTATCTACAATTACAGCACAACTTAAGATGGATAACAAAAAAATTTGATAAACTGTAGCATTATATATTTTCAATAGGTGTTATAATAACCGAATATAGTTATTCCATGAAGAAATATCACCCTTCAAGTTTCATATAATTCTTTTCATATATTGGACAAGGTTTCTGACGCACTCTGTCCATTATCAAATCCAATTTTTTTAACACTTAACTTGTTTCTCATTCACATGCCTATGTTCTTCTGCCTGATTTACTATTGTTGAAAATCTTCAATATTCTTCTTATATTAAATAATATAGATACCTTTTTTAAATCAGTAAGGTGTTCATAAATTACTTTGTTTACAATTTTTCGAAGGATGTTAGGCAATTTAAGGAGGAAATATCACTCTTGGAACTTCATGAACTTTTAATAATATTAAATAAGCCATAGGACTTACTAAGTAAAAGAGGCAAATAGGAAAATTAATTTTTAAAAAAGAAATTGGATTTGAAAATGGACAATGAGCCTCCAAAACGTTGTCCAATAGATAAATAAGCGTAGGAAATGTTGAGTAATTCATCTTGTGCTGGAACTCAGTCTCCACTGGCCATCAATACTAGTCACGCGGCTAGGAGAGAAGTGCTGGGATCTCTTGGAGCCTTTATTTCCCTCCCGAATGAAGGTGGCAAAACTTAATTCGGAGTTTCTAAGGCTGGATAGAAATATGTAGGTACGGATGTGTGTCAGATAAATTTATTTTATATTTACTAAAGTTTAATTTTTTTATCCTGTATATAAATTAATTTGTTATTATTTAATCAGTTTTGATCATATCGACTTTTATTTAATTTTGTTAGTATTATTGTTAGTAATAACATTTTTTTCCTCTTTTTCTTTGTTTAGTTTAATCTGTATTTATATGCTATGAATGAATAAACTATATAGAACGCTAATCATTTATCTCCATTATTATTATTCATCATCAAAAACCATTATTAATAAAAAATTAATATTTATAACACTAAATATTTCAGATCTCTCTCATCACTTTAACATCACTTTCGAGTTTCGCATTTTTAGTTTTATGATAGTTAAATGAAATTTAAATTTAAATCAATAATTATTTTTGGATGGTATATTAAAACTAAATTGCTCGTATTATAAAATAATATTTTATGTAATTTCTTATAAGAATGCATCAAGTGTGAAATATTATAGTTTTTTTTTTAACTCTATTGGATTTGATCTTTTCCTTCAATTACCAGTTTTGAATGTTGAAATTTGACAATATATTTTTTTCCCAAGCAGCCTTATACCCATAAAATCTTGCTAAGTTCGGAGGAATAGACATTAATTTTAAATTTCAGAAACTCTTTGAAGAAAATCTTTTTCCTCATCTTTAGTTGTTTTATTTTTTATTAAATTATAGCGTCGTCCTTAAATACCACCCCTATTCTGAAGGACGTTATGAATTTGTTCGCCTTCGAGGTCACGTTTCTAAACCTGCAAAACTAATAACTAGTGCTGGTCTAGTATAGCTTCTCCGCCGTTACACTAGAAAACTAACAACGAATATTTATCCTAATTACACGATACAATGGAATTTATCTACTTACAAAAATTAAATGTAATATTAATTTCTAAGGAAAGAAAATAATTTTTTTTCTAAAAATTCAAATGTGCAAATATTTTAAATAGCAAAAAGTTTAAAGTTAAAATTTTTAAACGTACATACCGTATTTGCCCGGAATACAAAGCAAGAAATGTTTCCAGAAAATTTAGTCAAAAAATAGACAGTCACCTTACATTCAGGGTCACTATATATTTGATATTTCATAAGAAATTTTAATTAAGTAATATAGACTGGTGTGAAGATGTGTTAGTTACGATAAGTGTAAAATTGTGAGCGGTGATCGTGTTACTACGAAAAATAAAATTCACCAAAATATTAGAAGAATCTATGCATTAAATAAATTAATTAATTGTATTAAAGTAACTCTAATTAAATAAAAATTAAAATCTGAACATTTTTTTCTAAAAATTATTTCTTTTTAATTTTTATTTTTTAGATAAGTCTATTTTTATTAAAAGTCGTTTTAATAGTAAATTAATAAGAAAAAACTGAATATGTGAAGATAATGATAAAACAAAGTCAGAAAATATTTGATCTAGAAATCAATTATAACTTTTGTTATTTAAGTTTTTTTATTCAAATATATATTATCATATTCGCACATTTTATGAGAAAAATGATCAATAAAGAATACATATTTGATATATCACAAAAAAAGAACAAAATATCAATAAAGAATATATTTGATACATTATAAAAAAAAATAAAAATGATAAATAAAGAATATATTTGATGTATCACAAAAATAAAGATCAATAAAAAATATATTTGATTAATGAAGGCCTAATTCTGGCAGTAATAAATAAACTTTTTACTTATTTGTATTGACCGCATCCATTTGTATAACCATCTACTTCTTATATAATTAAGGTATAACAAAATATAAAATAAAAATCTAACTAAATAAACTGAAATACAGAGTAGGAATACATTGAGCCTATCAAGAAGATTTGTCTAATCAAGAAAACCCAAATAAATTAGTCATTGGGCCTCAACACCGTAAACGCCTTTCAATAAACAGTTGTTTCAGCAGACATAGATCATATTAGTTTGTATGTGGCATTATTATTATTTATTAAATAATTAATTGAAAATACCTAAATCAGAGTAAATTATACAGGACGAACATGAAATAATAATATTGTTTGAAAAATAAAAGTATAAAAAAATAATCTGCAATAATCTAGAACTAAATAGGTGATCAAATAAATAAAAAAAGAAATTGGAATGAACTGGCTAGTTTAGAATGCAACGCCTTACTTGTTACTAATACCCATTAATTAATGAAAAAACACTGGAATTGCGTGATCAAATAATTGGTTTTATTTTCAGACTTGTTCTGACATGAGTTTTGACTATTATCAAACTGGCTTAGGAAGAAATCTTTTGTTTTTTCATAAGAATTCCATATATTCATTAGGTAAACATATTTTGTTTGAATAAAATTGTATTATTTAAAATTGAAAAAAAAAATGGTTTTATTGAAATATGGGTCCATTTGTTATTATTTTTTTAAAATAATTTATTTATTGTTATTTACAACTGTATAAAAATATATACAAGTAAATTTGCTGAATGTGACAAAGTGACATGATACAAACATATGGAGAATCTACCCATCGATAGAACTCCATTAACATTTCTAGAGGAGAAGATCTCGAGGCCATCTTTTCAGACGCCTAGGAGGATTATTATTTGTTATTTAAGTTAACTTTTTATTTTTTCACGACTGCTATAGATGTGGAGCTATGTATGGTTAATTTCCACTATGATAGGTTTCAGTATAAGAAAAAAAAACTTTTGAATTTAATATTAATAATAATTTATTCAATTATAAATGGAGATAGTGATTATATAGTTAACGGTTGATACTACTCCATAATAGTATAAACATTTCTGCATCCGCGTACATTCCGCAAGCCGTCATAATATTATATGAGAGCTAGAGCGATTATCATGTTGAGGTAGTGGATAGCGTCGAGATCCGCTAGGATATTTGAATAAATTAAATGTTGCAATGAAAAGGCCGCTATAATGCTAATTTTACCTTCTGGATTTACATAGAGAACTGGACCTATTGATTAGACACCTTACTAGGCAATCCACTACTACTCCTAAGTAAGGTATGCACCTAGATGGGCACCTGGATAGGTTTAGGATCATCTGGTCCGGTGGGAGGCCTTGATCTTGGGGAGACCCTGGTCGGCCTTCTGGCTCAAGGTCTACTACGCGCTGTGTCAGCCATCCGCGTCGTCTTTCCCAGAGAAAATTTAAACTTCTTCCTACATTTTGTGGATGGAGGCGAGGCAGTATTTTCAAAAAAAAATTTTAAGTGCTCACTAACCTAGTACAATTACAATCAAGTCCTTCCCTTAACTATATCAATATTTTACAATATGAATATATAAAAACTTATAAAGCAAAAACGATAAAATCAAGTATAAAATTTCTTTTGTTTTTATTTACCGAATTTTGCAATAAAAGTTTAGCAAAAAAAAAAAAAAAATTAATTTCCTCGATCTTTTGTATATCTTTTTTTTTTGTTTACTTTTACTTAAGCTTTATATAAAATATTCCGTAAGTCCTAATATGTGTGTGAACAGTTTAGCTTGGAAACAAAAGATTTTACGAAACTGAATTACATACTTTAAGGTGTGCACCAATTTTTTTTTGCTTAAGTCTACTTACTGGAAGTGCCACTTCATTAAATCGATTTTATTATTTTTCCCCTCCATTTTATCAAAAAAAGGCTGGAATGATTTAAACTCGCCATATTTATTTATAATCAAGCAGTCCTCATTGTTAGCAAGGTGTTGTTCCCATTGAAATAGTTTGTCCCGATTAAAAAAAATAAATAAAATTAGGATAGCACAAAAATGAATCAAAGGCGGATGCGAGATACCAACAAGGTAGGGGAGTGGGAAAATGGCGTTAATCA
>NW_027110155.1:1245321-1255378 GCF_000696795.3 Halyomorpha halys
CTACTATTTAATTTATTATTTTCATTATGTGTCAATACCTTTTTTGTAATTCTTGTTTATTTATACTTTGTTCATTTTTATATAAATCCCTACAAAGTTTAAATCAATGTAAGCTATACATTAGTTTACTTTTATTTTTGTAATCTTTTCGCTTACTTTGTTTCATTATTTTTTGTTGTTTCCATTTTTTTTTTTTTTTTTAGACCTGAGGAAACTGTACAAAGTGGGGCATAACATTGACTCCTAATAAATTGTTTTTATTATTATTTCAGTTATTTTGGCCGCACCCGGACCATGAAAATAAAATCTTCCCCTCCCCCTCCCCCCCCCACGGTTAATAAAATATCTTTTTGCGTATTCGTGATTTGTACATAGCCGTAGCATTTCTTATACGTTGAGACACAGTGAATGAAATAAAGTTACGAGACTAGCTGTTGTAAAGATTTGATAGTTATCTTTTGGGTTAATGATTCCCTTTGTTATCTATGCCTCAACCTCTTAAATAAGATTATTGTTTTCACACTCTATAAATAATTTTTATGTTAAGGTAATCTTATCTTGGATTGTACCAGAACTATATAAAACCAATTTTACCCTATTACCATGGAACTATCATGTTAAGTGAGTAATGACAATGGAAGTAGTAAGTTAGAGCTGAGACAGGGAGGCACCTTGGCAGTAGAGAAAGGACAATAAATATGCGACTTGTCGATAATTACAGGCCAACATGTGCACACAAAGCGGTACTTGCATGATTATATACGCAATTACACAGCTTGTCATATAAATTTATGCACATCTGCATCAGCTCATGTATGCAATAGGCTGCTTGCTATCATCCTTGTAGCACAAGGCTGCACATCTTTTACTGCCTAACGGAAAAAAAATCTACGTATCTTCATATATACTTTTAAACCTTGAACAAACGGTGCAATAAAATATTTAACTGTCTTGAATAAGTGTAAATGAAGCGGACAGCATCACATAAAACTAAAGTCGTCTGCTTATCTGATTACGCGTTGGCATATCCCTCTCCCCTTAATGATCTATAAAAAACTAAGGAAATAAGTTTTATTTATAGTGTGATATAAGAATCTTACTTTAATTGAAAATGTTCAGTTTCATTAGCACAAAATGGTCTATTGACTGTCAGTCTAAATTTATTTTTACGGCTTTCTTGCGTTATAGTGACATTTATAATTTACCTGGCAAACAAATAAAAATAAATTCTCAGCATTTATTTTTTGTTTCCTACTAGATTATATTTCAGAAAAATAAAAACTTATTTATCCACTTCACATTAATCAGGTTTTTCTATGTCCCTATAAATGACAATTTCCAGGAAAACCAAAATACCCTTCAAACTTCTGACATCATTTTATTATAAATTCGACGATGTTTCGGAATCAATACAAAATTATCAACAATTTCAACATTATTCCACAAACATCATTTTTATTAATATAAAACCCATTTTTTAAAAAATTATAAACATATCCCTATGATTAAAAACATCGTACAATATTATTATAAAATAAATGAATTATTCATACAACTTTTTTCTCATCGTTCTAGCTAATAATCAAGAGATAAGAAAAAATAATAATTTATTTGTTAATCTGGTACATAATTAAAAAAAATAACAGATTTTTTTTGTATCCTCTACTATTATTTTTAGAAAAATGACCTATTTATTTTTATTTCTTTGATCAATTTAATAAGCAATTCGGTTTGTAATTGCATTTAAAATAAAATATTAAATTGCTCAAATTCTCTCGGCCCAGTTCAATGTCTCCAAAACTAAATAAATAAAATACACATTATCTTCAGTACACTTTGAAAACATGAAATGGAACGGTGATATTCATAAGGATGTCGAGTAATGTTGCCATAATTGTAAATGAGATGTTTGATATAGCATATACTGAGGCTCTCTCGTTAACCGGTCATAATTTTTCAACACAATAATTTTCCGTCCTCTTGGAAAACCTATATGAATAGATTTATGGAATGAGCAAACCATGAATAAGTCTTGATAGGTGGAAACGAGAGTAGAGAAATGGGTTCCATGTTCCTGACAGCTAAGAAGAGAACCGGGCGTCTACTCGTATATTGCCGCCTTATTCATGGTAATATAATGTGGCTACAGATTTCACACTGGAGTAACAGTATTTAAAGCAATATTAACTGTAGATAATATAATTAAGGAATGTCCAAAGAACACAAGAAACATGGCCAAATTTGCAGTTCAGGCAGAAAATATGAATTATCACCATCTATTCAAATAACAGGAAATAGGCGATGATATCCATTTACAATTTTTGGTCGTATAAATAAAAAAAAATAATCAAACCTAATAATTTCTAAAATACAATTAAATGATTGTTATTTATGAAAATTCCTAAAGTTCCTCAGCAACCCATGATCACCTAAACCTACTGGTAATTTTCGAAGTTACGTTTTCTTTAGAAGTTTTTTGAACTAATGAATTATAGGATTGCATGGAGCCAGGAAGACTCCTATTCTACAGGTTCTTGTCTGACAAGGCCTAGACAAAGACTAATATTAGCTTAAGAGAAGGAATAAATATTATAGGAATCATAGGAAATAAATATTTGGAAGTGCAGTTCTGTAAGCCAAGCCGTAGTTCCAACAATTAGATTCAATTAAGTTTGAAGCCTACAAATGGTACCCATTTATAATATTTTAAAAAAAGATTGTGGTTATTTTATTTATTTATTTTTTTTATGGATCTTGTACCACAATCATTGGTTTTGACGAAGTAGTAAGGTATATATGGCGTAGGACACAAAACGTCTTTGAAAATAATACGCAACGATCACTGTTTCAGGACAGCAGTAACAAACATGTTTAATGATAAACCATCCAAAAAAAAAAAACCGAATTTGGCTATTCAAAATTATTTTATTTTTTAAAATATTTTATCATCGAAAATTCTTTATAAAACAATGCTTGAAGTGAGAATATTTTCCTCATCTATTTTCTGAATATATTTGTCTATTAAAACAAAAAAAAATATGGGTAAACCTTTTCAAGAGATAATATTAATAATTTTTTTGGGCCGCCCATAGCTCAGTGGTTAAGACACAGTCTTACCAATTAGATGTCTATTGGCGGTGCCGGTTCGAATCCGGCCTGGGATGTTGACTTTTTTCATTGAGTGGCGGTCCCACAAAATGAAGAACTTTGACCCCCAACCATGGTTAGGCAGTATAGGACTCCAATGGGAGTCTTGGCCGAAAATGAAAAAAAAATTAATAATTTTCTCTATTTCAAAATACTCTATAATTTTCCTGGTATCTTTAAATGTTCGAGATATGAGTAAATTGAAACTTTGGCTGCCTTTTTTATATAATAGAATAAATTGATGGTGATGATAATCATCAAAATGATAGCTCAAGTAGTAAGGGATATATGGCGTGGAACAAACAAACATTTTTTTGAAAATTTACACATAATTAAATTTCTTGTTACAGACTGGTTTGTTTATCAATTGTAATAAAAAATATCTATATAGTCTTAACATGTTTATTCTCTTATAACTCCTACGTTTCCGCCATTCTGGCCTTTCTCAAGTATATCTTTTTTATAATATAACAGCTAAAACAATGCCATTTAAATATTACGGGCTATTCTACCTTTGTAAAAAATATACTTCAGTCAATTACTATATTTTATCTACTTTTATTCAATTTTAACCATCTATTAAACTCAATTGATAACAATATATAAGGATTTGCTATAACTTTAAATCATATAATTAATAACATTATAGAAATAACCAATATAAATTTCTATTTTCAAAGGCCATACATGTTTAATCCTGACTGCTCTGCCCTAAAACAGCTTGGTCTATGCCAATCACTGCCCCAAAACAAGTGATATTTACAAAGTAGAATCTTCAATATTGTCCAATATCTACCTTCAAAAAACAACTTTCGAAACAAACAAGTGATCTTTATACTCCAGAAATTGATGGACTCCAATCACTCCTTTATTTATTACAGACTCGATCCTCGCAGTCGTAAATCATTCCCGTTGCGAAAACGGCAGGTTTTCTACGTCGCTCCGAAAATAGTTTTCTTATATTTTTTCTCGTTAATTAGTTTTATTGATTAGTAAGCATAGCGTTGTTTTAGTAGATGGCATCGGTGCATATGAGATGCCTATCTCTTTGCCGCAAGCTTGATCCCAATATTACTTTCTCCGCCGGACGCTGACTGTCCTTTTGTAGAGGTCTCGATAAGTGGAAAGGCTCATTATCTTGCGTAAGATATCCCAACAATTTTCAATCATGTTTGCAATAGCGCTTATCGGAATGAGTACCTACTACCTCGCTGTAATCTAATCACATTATATCCTTTTACTGTTATTATTTCATTGCAATTTAATTCCACCATACTTAAAATTTACGAACTTGATTTTAGGTACATCCCCCTTTTTTTCCTACCCTCCTTGAAAGTTTTATTCTAATTTTTAAATCTTAATTGAATTTAATTTTAGCCAATTTTTGAATATTGATTGATTTAACTGCGTTAAGTATCCTTTTCCCGTCTTAAACAAATATTTCAAAATTGATATAGGATCGTCGACAATTGGAGATTTTAGGTTAGTTGCAGGGTCAAATTAAGGTAGTTAAAAATATGTAGCTAGTTCCAATAATCCCCTGGCGTTAGCTACATGATTTTCAACAAAACAATTGAATTTATGTTTAGTATCTATTATTATGGTTTTAGTTTAGTTAATTCTATGGTGTTGCCTTAGTCCTTACCACCTTAACTGGACTGATATCAACACCTTATTATACCACAAGGCAATCAAAGGGAGAAGAGTCAGTAAAAGTATACATAATACATTTCGTGTATTTTATATGGATAATGATAATTTTTATTTTAATGAAGGATACGAAAAAAGAGGTTTTAGTGAAAAGCGAATTTCCATTAATACAATTAGCCACATGTTTTAATAACCTTAATTGGACCCTGTAACTAGCATCTTATAATGCCACTAGGAAATCTAAGAAAATTTTTTTTTTTAAATTATTTATTTATTATAATTTACAACTGTACAAAATAATACAATAGGTAAATATGTTGTATGTTTCATATACACTTGAAAATCCTGGGAAGGAACCACCCATTGGTGGTACTTCAAACATTAATTTAAACTAGAAGGTCCCGTGACCATCTTCTTTTCAGACGCCTCGGAGGATTATCAGGGATTGTTAAGGATGAAAGATTAAGAATTAATGGCTTAGGATGGTTAAGAAGTTTGGAATAAAAAGACGCATATCTGTTTTGGGTCAAATCTGCAACGAATGGAATGTTAAGGCCTTTATGAATGAGTTTATTTGTGACGTAATAAGGAGCATCAAGAATTTTACGTAGGATTTTGGTTTGTAACGATTGGATGCGGGAAGAATTTGATGGTTTGGTGGAGCCCCAGAGCTCAATTCCATATGTCCAAATTGGTCTGATTATTGTAGTGTATACTAATTTTTTGTAATGAATGGGAAGTTTAGAGCGTTTGTCAAGTAAGTGTTGTAGCAATTGGAATCTACGAGCAGTTTCTTGTCGTTTCAGTCTTGTGTGTGGATTCCAAGTAAGTCTCTTGTCAAGATGGAGTCCTAAGTATCGAATCTGTTCAACAGGCGTTAGCCAAGAAAAATGATTAAGATGTTTGCATATTCCATTCCTATGTAATATGCATGTATTATTAATCTTATTAATGTTTCAGGAGGGTACAAAAAAGGGGGTTTTAGTGAGGCGGGTCCGGCCAGGAAGGATTACCTTATATTTTTTCTGATAACTCCTTGGAGTGACTGTTACATGCGTACATCGACAAATATTAGCTATAAATGTTTTAAAGATAAGTAAGGCTTTTAAGCAGGACGGTAGTGGCGGATTCACGCCATTTTTTTTTTTTAATTGTAGCCAATTGTTTTAAATATTGCTCGATTTAACTAATTTTAGCATCCTCTCCTCATTTTAAATAAATGTTTCTAAAATTATGAAGGTTCTCTGCTAAATCTGTGTTTTAGTGGAGCGAGTCGACGGGAATCATTGCCTTCTACAATACTAATAAATCGTATAAATGTATTGATTAAATTGTAAAAGCTCGGATTAGGTAGTTTTATTGTCAAGAGATAAAGCCATAACCTGTTTCATCAATTTTTATCGATTATGTCTGATAAAATCCTTATTTATTTTACTTTATTAAATATTTATTTTGACTTGTTTACATTGCAAGAACAATTGAAGTGCACCTGAATAAAAAATTTAAGTAACGCGAACCAACAAGTATTTAATATATTTAGAATTGATAATGAATTGTTTGGAAATATATAGCTCCAATAATTAATAATTTTTTTTTGCTTAATTTGGTAATAAAGTAAGGGAATTTGAGAAATGAACTTTTTTTAACAACATAAGCTTAGAATTTTTTTTTCAGTACTAAGGTGCATACATACATTCACAAACACATTAATTAGCTAACCAAAGCATCGCTATTAATCATTAAGTTCTAAAGAAAGTCAAGTACTTTCGAAAGCACCGTCATATTCATGCTCTTGTTAGAACTTACCATTAATGTATGACCCACACGTGCGCACTGTATCCGAAATAATAATAGTAATACGTATTATTTGTTATTAGAATCGGTAAAACTAGTGTCTCTGATTCTTATATACATTAATATGTTTCTATGTTACAGATTATGTGTGAAGGATGCGTTCTATTTCAATGATGAATTTATAACCAAGGCGACTTAAGCATTCAGCACATCAATTGAAAATCTAATTATACTGATTTTGCATTAATTAATATTTCTCACGCTAGCTAATAGAAAAGAGCCGGGACCGAATGATCAAATAGATCAGTATAATGGGCTCGGCCCACTCAACTATTGTCCCTTCTCGGCTTAGGGACAATCCAAATGATCACCCGTCTAGCTCTCCATTAATTTTTTCATACTTCCTACGACAAGCCGAAGCAACTTTGTATGTTAATTTGGATGAGGACTTGCGGGTATTTGCGACAAGACATTGCAATAATTACAGGATCAAACGTAAGTGGGTTACTTGGTCCTTAAGGATATGATAATATTGCACCACTGAGGTTAAAAGCTTCAAGTTTCTGATTGTGGCACATCAGTGGTAGTGTAAGGGGCAAAGGGGGTGGAGGGGAAAGAGGAACTTTTACCCTCCATTTGGATGTTGCAAAGTTCATTTGAAACATTTATAATACTATTAAATTCATTAATATTATAAAATATATATGTTATTTTAAATGATTAATTTTTATAAATTATTTAAAACTTTGGGAAAATAATTGTGTATTTTTACAAAATATCTCCTCGCCTTTCAAGGAAAATCAATATCCTTAATACTTTATCTCCACTTTACCTTTTAAACCAACAGTCGCTTATATTCAACCCATCTATGTCTAATCTACTTGTTTTTCTATCCATACTTCTTTTATTCTGTCCTTATAATTGATAACTATGAATAATAACATTTACTGTAATTTCTCTTTTGATTGCTTAATATTTTGAAATATTAAATGGTACAAAAAATTTTATTTATTGTGAGTGCCTTCAGCCTATTGAAGGGAACTCACACTGATCGGTTGTAGGAATGATGACCCTAACCCCCCTTGTATGGAAATTTCACTGTCGTTTTTTGGGATGCCAATTTGCCACGCTGAGGTTTCGTCCAGTTACGGCGAAGGGAGCGAAACATACGAGATCCTCTGATTCCTCCTGCCCTTGAAAAGCCATAATCCGTAGATCTTGACCAATTTATCAATGCCATTGAATAGGAAAATTTTATTCGGATGAAGCTATTTAGAGGATCAGTTACTCTCTACAGGCTGTCTTCTTTATGTCTGTGTAAGTAATTAATCAGGAACACCACTTGGCTTCTCCAACGTTGATTAGCTGTAAATCCTTATATTAATATTTATAATTCTATTGGTTATAATTTCCTTTGTTCATATTTGCTGAAATAAATTATGACAATAATCATATGTTTACATGTTTTCTACAAATGCTGACTAGATTTTCTAATTATTCAAAGATAAGACTTATAAATATAGCTTCTCTCGGAAGGTCACAAAGCTATAACCAATTCATTTCTTTTTACAAACTAGACATATGTCCTAGATTAAATGAAATATTGCTTGGATTGGTATAATTTTCTGCAAAAACTTCATCACATTTAATGTGCAGAGTCTATAAAATTGAAATTTATTACCAGGTTATAAAAAATCAACTGTAACAATTTTCACTTGGAATAATAGACGTGATAACCTATTTACATAAGCGATTATACATGCTAACCATTTAATTGATGTGTTGATTACTGGGATTAATTATTCACTGAACGGTCAAATTAATCTAGCAAAGCAACCCTTCTAAGAACTATTTCCTATAAAGAAGTAGTTATAAACATTTACGATGCAGGTTTAATGTCCGTTCATTATTTTTAAATCATGATATAGCAAATTGGATATTGATGTAATAGAAATTCGATGTATAATAATCATAATCTGTATTATAAATAAGCTAAATTTAGTGCTTCAATATAAATTTATTGAATCAATGATTGAATTTTTGCTGTCATAGAGATAAATCATAGTTAATGACCCAAAAATGAAACTACTTTTCTTGTTTTGATTTTAAAGATATGAAAAAATAGTGTAAGTACGATATCAGAAGAAATAGTTGAAGTACTGGCTACTGATTCGGATACGTTTTAATTTAAAATTGAAATTTTATATTTTAAAACACTCACAAATGTTACCAAGCAAAAAAAAAAAAAAAAATGAATTCATTTTTAATTATATTTTATTTTTTTATTATCAGTTATTATAATCATAATTCTGCCTGAGCTAAGGTATTTGAAAATTTTAGTCCATCGTCGGCAATATTTAAGCCGAAGTTGGCTGTACACTGCTGACTTTTTTGGAAGTACTCAAAAATCTTTGACTAGTTTTTTTTTTTTCACTTCTAATAATGTTAATAAATGATTTTAATTGAATAAGTAAGTATAACTTAATCACCCAGTCTCATAAAGTGGGTAAAAATCAGGCGGTGGAGTGTAATACTGACCAAATCACCGTCTTGCATAACCGTTGGTGTAGTGACAGTACTTTCCTAACAAAGTATTGCATCCCGAAACCATTTATGGCTTCCAGCAGTACAAATTTATTATTGACTATTACTATTTTATTAATTAAAATTATTTAATAATTATAACATTATAATAGTTGTTTTTTTTGCATGGTACTAAACCCACAAATTATCGATTGCTAAAAGCAAACCTAATGTTGCAATAACTATGTATGGTCCATTGGACTAATCTGCCAATAGGTTAACAAAACAAAATAGTTAAAAGAAAGGAAAGCAATTTAAATAATAGAGACGCGATGCGATTGGCTGAGTATGTTAGGCTAGAAGTAGCAGGCTGTACCATATCCATACGCCGACAATTAGTTTGATGACATCCTTTGAGGAACCGACGGATCGAACAGTAACAAAACTAAGCGGCGGCCTCGATCACGCTCCAGCATTGTGTTGTCCTTTCATCACGTTGTCCTCGTTCGTTTGTCTCGGCTACGTCAGAGTCATCCTGAGTAGGTTCCTGTTTCACTGTCAGGTCCTTCCGTATCTGTGCAATAGCCATAACAGTTTGCAAGTATTTAAATTATGTAACACCGTGTAAGTGTTTGCTGCGCGTAATGTAAATGGGATATTACAGATCGTGTAGAACATACACAAGTACCCAATTAAGTATATAATACTAATAATACTACCGTTTGCTATACCATTAAATGTGATGGGTAATTTAATTTTAATGAATTAATTTGTTAAAATAATCGATTAATTTTAATAAATTAATTTGTTAAAATAATTAATTAATTTTAATAAATTTCCTAAACCCATTTTATTTTTATTTAATAATATCACATCACAACCTAGTTATATCGCTCCTCTGATAACTCAGACGTTAACATTTAAAAAAATTAAAATTAAAATT
>NW_027110155.1:1256038-1262421 GCF_000696795.3 Halyomorpha halys
ATCATATTTTTTATATATATTATCATTATTATATATATATTACTCAAACGACCCTAATAAAATATTGCTGGTCTGATAACTCAGACGTTAACAATTTAAAAAAATCACTGCATCTCGAAAGAAATTCAAAATTTTAAAGTTTTTATGTTCTATTCTATTAATGTTCTATGTATAACTTATGTTATATGTTAAGAAAGTTAGAAAACATTATATAGATATCTCACAAAACCATTTTTGGGACTGGATATCTTTAAAATGATTTGTTTATTATTGTTTAAATAGTACAAAAATCGTATTGAATTTCCTAACGAGACATCACGGATCAAGTGACGAAATACAACGGAACAATATCGGAGGTGTAGTACCGATAGTAATCCGAGATCAATTGGAATTTTTTTTTTATCATCGAACTTATTCTTGATTAACGAATTAAAAAATAAACCTACACAAGTTTTCGAGTTTTGAAGATAACAAAAACGTAACACACAAATTGAAATTTACACTACTTATCACAACCACGGCACTGAAGAGACTGGAATAAATAAAGAAACATTTCTAACATATATAAAATAACTATTATAGTGGCTGATAAAAAACAAATATATCAATCAATTCTTCGCGGCTTTTAGAGGAGCTATGACTAAATCTAAAATCATATTATGCAAGAGATAAAACATGGCGCTTATACACCCACTTATCAGACAAGTACTCAAGGAACAAAAAATAATCTATAAAACGTATTCCATAAATCGTAACACTCTTTAGAGCGACTCCAGCAGAGAAAAAGAATCCAATGTAAGATACCATAGAATATATAAAAATCAATATTTGTTTTTGTAGTTTATGCACATTCTAATGAGGATTTTCGCAAAATGTTCAGAATTTTCCCGGGAAGATTATTGGATAGCCCGATTTTTTTGGTTAAAAAAGAAGTAGTTAATAAAATATTTTTTTCTAAAATTCGTATTTAAGGGTTTCTCGAGGAGCTAAAACGTATATTAACTTTTTTTCACTCTTAAAAAATCTTTTACTACGTTCTGATAGTTCAGTCACATGATAGATTAAAAAAAAAATCACTTAAGTCAGACCATTATTAACGATTATAAAGCGAAGTTAGCTATTAGTATTTATGTCACTATAGTTACCGTATTATCACTTCATCTATATATTAACTGATATCAAAGTTTGAGTAGTGTTTAATTATTGCATACACATCCTCAAATGTAGCAATAGCGAAACATTTAGAACAAAATAAAATAAAACTTTCTTTTTTAGATACGATATAATCAAAGCAAACCAACCATTTGTAAAATGTGATGTAGAATCAGATTCAGAGTCCACTGAAACCTCCAAGTAGCAATTTTGAATCGTGTCAGATGAACAGAACATTTCATTGTCACGTTTAGATTTAGATAACGCATTTACTTATCCGCAATCCGAAAAACCACTATGAAAACTGAAACAATCCACTATGAATCCTGAAACAATCCTTAACTTTCTAATGAACTTTTTTTTATTATTTCAACTGTTATTCGAAGCCTAAGCTAATAAGTCTCATCATAATGGATTCTGAAGTAAGCTTATAATATTTAAAAATTTTTAACTTCTTGATTTATTTTAAATTTCAACCCAATTTTCTAACTGAGAGAGTTTCGAATTTGATAAAAAAATATCACATTCGTTTTTTTCATTAACAGGATTCATTTTTGTTTAGATTGAAATAAATGTCTACATGATAATTCACCAAGTAAAATACTAGGAATGACTCATATGATATGTGTGTCAGATGACGAATGGCAAAGTACACTGCATGAGCCCTAAGCGGTGCTATCATAAGATGCCATCCCGAGAGATGCTTAAGATAGTGGAGTCTCTTTTGTACCTAAAGGTTTCGCAACGGAGTTATGCGCGTGTAAAAGGTTATAATACAGCATTTCCTTATACAGAAATGTTCTTGCTGCTACTACTCACATTTTTCTTGAGAAAAAACTAAATATATATTTCAAATACAAGGAATAAACATTTTATAGTCTCACAGTTTATATTTTATACAGATCTTATCAATTTCGATATTTTTATAATGGAAATTATTTTGTTTCTATTGGTTTAAAAAATGAAAAAAAAGGACTATGATAAATTATCATTCACTTAGAAATATTAAGTTTGTTCAGTATGGTTCTTTTATTATTTATTTTTTTGCTTATTTATATTGCAAATACCATATACTCTGCTTAGGAAACGCTTACTCAGGAACCCCTGCAGGCATCAAATTTTTCAAACGTCACATTCTTCATTTTCATAAATACATATTCATATGAGGTAGAGCACTAAAACTACAGATGGTTACTTCGTATCTGCTCTCGAGATCTGGAAATGTTACCGAATGCAAAAATATCGAAGCCCTTTTGCAGTGCCAAGGCGAGAATTCGGTGTGGGTTACGCCAGTATCGAATTGGGATCAACAAGGGGCAGGGTCAAATATTATCCACTTACAGCACTGCCAGATCTCATCTAGCGATAGCTCCAATCTCAGCTCCTGTTCTATCATCGATTTTACTTACACAACCCTTTACACTTCCTGATAAATATTCAAAATATTTAATAAACACCATAGCTCTAAGCCCTATTGTCTAGACTTGACCATGTTCCTAAAATATCTACAAGGGTATCCAAAAACAGTCCAGAAGCCTCCAAAGCCTGCGCATATCGAAACTTTCAGTTATTTATGTACCAAATATACTCCCCCTTACTTTATATACTGCGGTCGTGCGAGTTCGAGTTTTTGACGAAAATACACAGTCCGCTGAATCCAAATAACCAATGGAAAGTGGTTATGTGTGTATGCAAAATAAATGGTTATGGGTGTGTGTGTGTGTGTGTGTGTGTGTGTGATTGTGAACAGCCTAGCTTAAAAACAAAACGCCTTATGAAACCCAAACTAAATATTTATTTTTTTTATAGCTTAAATATATAATGTATAATATTTACTGGGATACAGCCTTATACAATATAATTTTCCTGATACTAATTACATTTTACATATTTACTCTATTTTACATTTTGGTAAAACAAACCGAAGGGGGGGACCATTATTGAACTAAATAAAATAAGTAAAATGTTACCATATATATATATATATATTTACATATGTATATTTTTTATTTTATTCATTTAAAAAATTATATTTAACATGAAGCGACCAGATGAGAATATCTATCGGTCGGAGCCAAAATAACACATAAAAATGACAGACATAAGTGAAATGTAAATATTACTGATATACCGAGAAGTACAATATGAATTGATCTCAAGTGATACAACTAATAATTTAATTAACAACTACTAAAATGAAAATAATGTAAACAATTAAAATAAAGTAATAATTATTTTTAAAAAAATGCATATTTACGATTAGTGAATTAATATAATAATGATAATAAAACAAAATTATAGGATCCAATAATATCTATTACTAAGCACACATAAATTGCTAAGTCTAACTGAAATATAATAAATAAATTATGTGAAGTTAAGAAAAAATATATTTCGTGAATGAAAATCAATTAATGGGAATAATTATAATGACGTTGGGAATACATAGAAGTAAGAAAGTACCCAGTTAAATATTTATTTTTCAGTTTTTTTTTTGTAGTCGATTTATTTATTAGCATCTAGTTTGGTAAACGTACCATGTTTGTTTCATCACAAATACATATTGAGTAATATGAAATACATATCATTGATTTATATTTACATTAATATATGTTTCCTTCGTGTTAATATCTACGGATTGTAGTTTTTGTGAAATTTCCTATTTCTGTAATCCATGAGCTGGGAAAAGACTGGAAGAAATCGTGTCAGTTTGTGTATGTAATTCTGTACGGTGTCTATATTTAATTCAGAGTGCATTTGAGATATTCTTGTGTGATATGGATAGTTAATAACAATTCTGAGGCATTTGTTTTGAAATACTTGTATTATTTTTAATTCTTGTTGAACTAGTAAAGCTCCTGTGTAAAATATGGGGCAATCACAAGAAACTACATATTTAAATCTGGTATGTCACTGAGATATTGCAAGAACGTTTTTGAAAAAACAACTTATCAGAAGTGTCACTATTGATAATAGATTTTTATTTTTTCTCAGAAATGGATATAAAGATTTTTATAAAATTCTAAGATGTAAAATTAAATAATCTTTTATAACATCTGTCATTGCAAGTCTGGCCTTCATTGAAATAGGCTAACAGGGCTTAAATCCCGAATTTTCAAAATTCTTCCTATAAAGTACCTGTAGTTTGGTTTAATTAAAATAATTAAACATTTCGCATTGATAACAGTAATAAGAAATGTAAAAATATGAACTTTGAAAGAATTTGATAATTAACTATAGGAGAAAAACTGAGACAGCAGTTTAGAAACTGGAAAATCGGAGACAATCGACCGTGTCCGATATCTCCCGATTACGGCTTTGTTCTTGGCAGGAATTAAGTTGATGTTCGCTATTTGCTTTAACTTTGAACAATTGAATTCTTTTTTAAATTAGTGGCTTTCTGTTTTGTTTTTTTTCCAGCATATTTTTATTGATTACTACAGATTGTCGTAAGGCAGAGATATATGATACATGCTACAGCCTAAATATTTTTTCCCTCTTAAAGTGTGGGGATTTAACTTGTTTATATATTTATAGATTTATATAGTAAATAATAAAAAAGAAAAAATTATTTAAAAAATATTAAATAATCAAGCAGAAATTATACATGATGAACCAATACAAAATTATTACACCAGATTAAAAATAATATAATATCAATCAAACTGAGTAATTTAAAACGGACTGACCAATATTTATGTTTTTTTAGGTATGTAATCAATAAGAACATTTATTATATTTGATTGAAAAACCATACATTTAGATGATTTTAAATTATGTAAACCTTGGTTAAACATTCTATGTGTATTGAATACATTCTTCGTTTAACATTGTATGTAAATTATGGTTACAATTACAGATAATTTTATTTAAAATCTATTACGACCTTGATACTTTCTAACACCTCATATTTAAAATAAAAAATAAAACGGAAAGGTACCGTTGCAAAGAGGCACGATCGCAAGACTAGAGTGCCGGCCCGTTTAATGTATTTTTAATATGGTATGAGCTTATTGCCGCTCTGCAAGACCATTGTCTCTTGATCAGGAAATTCCTTGAGCTACTACTTAGATAAATTTCCCTTACTGTAAAGCAGTGAAAAGCGAACTAGTATGACTCAAAGGCTATCTATATACAAGATGATTTATAGACAATGTTATAACCAGATATCTCAAATATTTCTTGAATTATGTTCAACAAATACGGTATTTTCAGTTACTTCCATTTAAGAAATAAATCCTAGTTTGTTTGCAATTCCTCAGAAAGTTTAAACAAACTAATATTTATAATATAATATAAATACTATAATGTTATATAGTATATATAATAAACAAGTTATTGAAAGGTCAAACTTTGTTTTTAAATATTAAGAGTTTGGTCCTAAGATTAAATTCAAAACTGGCGGCAACTTTAAGCAGAGTTTAGTTTATAAACGGTTGTTGGCACTAAACTCTTAAAATTTAAAAACAAGGGTGGACCTGTCAATGATTGGTACAAGAAACAAGATTTCCTATAGGACAACTCATTTCAGAAGATAACACACTAATATTTGCTCTTTAGTTTAAAAAAACAACGGTTTACTTTTTTTATTAAAGTTTACGTTTAAATTTTAACTAGTGATATCTGCATTTTTTTATTATCATTTATTTTTTAGAAACTTTCAGATCCAAATGTTTTTTATAAAATACACATTTTCAAAAATAAATAAATTCTGAATCTTCTTCAGTTAGTCTTAGATAAAACTACTATCAAGCAAAATATTCTTATAAAATTTTAATTAGTGATTTTTCCCACCATTTTCATGCATAAATAATGCTACGATAATGAAGCCATATAAACCAGGGCAATATTTAACAAATTAATATTAATTAAAGATTAGAAAACAATTTAATATTGAATCACTGTTACATTATTAAATGAAAAATTTCATTTCACAAAGATAAATGACAATTAATATAATAATAAAATACAAAAGGATATTAACTATAACAATGATAATGATAATTCAAAATCCACTTTCATCTTTATTTTTCTTTTCTGGCCGGATTTAGTGAAAGCAATAGGAGTGAATCGGGTGTCCAACTACGATAGACAAAATTCATAATTATATAGACATGCTAAAACATCATAAAAAAAGTGTTTCTTTTCTCTGGACTCCGGGGCACTCAGGAATAGCTGGAAATGAGGCAGCGGATAAAGCGGCTAAAGAGGCTGCTACAATGAACGTTCCA
>NW_027110155.1:1262741-1267485 GCF_000696795.3 Halyomorpha halys
GAAACACAACTTTATACTAAAATATAATCCACCAATACCGACCAGTGTAAAAAGGAAATAGTCTACATTCAACTATAAGTCAAGAAGATAGATGAAGTAAAAAGGGTGTAATAACCTAGATGTTGATCGCCCTGAATAAAAATCTAATCTAATCTAATCTAATCGGGTGTCCAATGGACTCAACGGCTGCCACACTTCATAATCCTGGAAGTCATTAAAATTGATCATTTTCTGTTTTTAGTTAGTGGTTTTTCTTTTTGATGATTTTTTTAAAAAATATTTTACAACTAAAAACGAAGATATATTGTCGCTACAGCCCATGTTTCTATTTAACTAGATACAGTGTTCATTTACTATATTTGGTTTATTGTGAACATGTCATATAGAAAGAAAGTAAATAGTGCGATGACTTCATCATTTATTTTTCCTATATATTTTTAAGTTATGATCTCTAAGTATCACAAGAATTTTATTTCATTCGAATCCGCTATCTAAGAATACAATTAGAAAATTAATTAAATTATCCAGTGGAAATTATAGTTTTCATAATCTTTAACTGTAGTCAATCCAGGCAATAAATAAAAACCACAGAGAATGGGAATCAATAGAGAAATCAAAGATCAAGGGCGTGATATCTCTACCATTAAATGCAATAATGCTTTGAACGGATGGACCGCTATGGATCTATGTTTCATTGATACGCCCTTCTAGGTTTCTACGTCTTAGACTTCTATTCCTCGGCACTGGTGAACACAGAAATATAACTTTCTTGGCGTTATAAAGACACCAAAACTTATCTAAATTTTGAATAACTATTTTTTTTCTCGATAGAAGATTGATGAACGATTATTCCGCCTTCAGAGAATAGCCTGGGAAGGATAAGCTTAGGAAAGTCAAGATTAATTTCTGGGGACCGCAGTGAAATAAATATTGGATGACCCAAGTGGGATCGAACTCATACGACCTTCTGAACTCTCCTCCCAGTCCCCTCATTTATAAAGTCCTCCAAAAATAAAAAAAATTTCATTTCAATTTTTTTATTTACATATTTCATAATTAAAAAAAAATGTTAGTGATTCATGTTAGTACTTTTGTCAAATATTTTATATTAGTACGTAATAATAAAAGGCGCGAATGTATGTCAGATGTATTTACATTAATTTAATTTTCTTTATCTTGTTTAGTTTTGTTAATAATTAATCAGGTTTTTTTTTTGTTCCACGGAACGGCCTTAGAGACCACGCGAATATCACTACTTTTGGCTTCTCTCTTGTTTTTGTTTTTCCTTTCCTTCCATTTTTTCCTTATTATCTCTGCGTGCCTTTGTTTTCGTTCTTCTGTCCACGCGACCCTCTTTTTCGAATTTATCTTTCCCACAAGAACCTTTCCTTCAGTCATTTCCTATATCTTTCTCCGTCCAGACAGTCCTGTTCCGCTATTCCTAGTCTTTTCGTTTCTTTCTTCATCTGTCCGATATATCCTCCTGAGCTTTTGTATCCTAGGATTATTTGGTATATTTCTTTGTTTAGTCTTTCCATATGTCCGTGGAATTTTAGTCTCCTAATCCATATTTCTGTTTCTAGGTCTTTTGTGTCTTTGTAATTTCTTCGTTAGGTCTTAGCCCGTATCCTTCTTGTGTCTTTTTGGGGCCGTAGATTCTTCTTAGGATTCTTCGTTCTATTCTTTGTATTTCTTCCAGACTGGGAAGCCACGTGGTTTCCGTCCCGTATAGTATTACCGGTTTAACAACTGTGTTCTAGTGTCGTACTTTCGCTTTTGTGGACAAATTTTTCTTATTGCATACATTACTGATTGCAAAAGTTAGTTACCTTAGTTTAGTTATTCTTTCCTTCATACTTTCTTTTTCCGAACCGTTGTTGCATATAGTCTCGCCAAGGTACTTAAATTTGTTTGTTACTTTTATTGGTCCGTATTTGATTTCTACTGTTTAATCAGTTTTATTATATAAATTTATAGAAATTATATTTATAATTAATTCATTTGCATTTTTTTTATTTTGTTACTAATACTGTTATGATTTAATCTTACTTTTTCTTATTTTTCCCTTAGTTTTGTCTATAATGTAGGAATGAATACACAGAACACTAATTTTATCGCACTTAATTGTGACAGTATTATTATTTTTACTTTTTATTTTTAAATAGAAACAATCATTATGAAAATAAGTCTTTATAATTCCCCAAAACTCGGCAATTCATTGTTCCACTCTCATCAGTCTATCTCCCACCCGTTTACTTTAAGTGATAGAATTTTGTCTGGTAGAGTGAAGTTAAGGTCGCTGTGATTCCAGCCACTTCTCATCACTCCAAGAAATCCTCTCAGGATTTTATAAATACAGTCGCTCTACGTTCCAATTGGTTTGAGTAAAGTGAACATCAGGTGCTGCCGCTAAAAATGTCCTCCCTTCATGGGCTACTGAGAAAGTGACTTATTTATTTTTACATTCCGTCACACGATACTCTGCCGGGAAGTGCAGCTCAACATTACGTCCTTGGTCGCAGGCCCCACCTTTTCGGCACATATCGGCCCCATAATCTTGCACCGCGCCCTCAAAATGAAATCTGGTATTATTCCAATTTTGTAAAGTTTCCTGATATCGATTCGATATGTTAATCGTGTTCGATATTTATCTTTTCTGGTCGACCTTTGATTTATGGTTTTCATTCGGAATATTAATAATTTTTATAAATACTAAAATGCAAACCCTTAAGATTACTGACTTCAACTTTTTATTTTGAGTATAGGTACATGAAAAATAAAACAAAGAACAACATAGTGATTTTATCAGATTGTTGTTAGAGTAATTCGCCTTTTAGTTTCTAATGAATTTATATCTGTGGCTAGCGTCTTCATACATCCTCTACAGCCTTCATACATCTTCCGGAGTCCCGCTCATTCCTCAACAAGGGGGGGGGGGGGGAGGGAGCCCAGTTCGAAGTTTCCCCGCTGAATATAAATATTCTAAATAGGAATGTTTGTGTTTAAGATGTCATTTTACTGAGGTAAAATAAGTAAGTAGTAAGTACTGTTAAATTTAATTTTTTTTTATTTTTTCTTCTATTTATTATTTGTTATCATTTAATTTGTATTTTTGAAAATATAGTGTGAATTAGCCCTAATATCTCTATTACCATTACCTATAAATAACGGTGGACGGTGTACCTAAGATCAAAACGATGGGGAGGGGGAGAGGAAGAAACAGTGAATCAGGTTGTGACATTTCAGCATGGAGAAGGGGAATAAAAGCAAAATTTGAAGGGAATTATATATAGCTGTCTCAGTGGTTTATCAGTTACTACAAATATTATTTGCTTGAAAAAAATTTAGTTTTTAATAAATTGATCATTTTTTCATTTCAAGGGACGGGGGCAGCTACTAATAATTCTAGTATATAGTATAAGAGAGTATATATTATATAATACATAGTATATATAAATAAGTCTATAAATATAAGAGAGTATATTGCACAATAAACAAATAAATAAATCTATGAAAGAGCTATTGATATTTATCAATCAGTGATCGCCGAAAAAAAATTTCTGACCAGAATAAATTTAATTTTTCTAATATAAAACTGAAAATAATAAGTAAAAATTAAAATAAATACGAGGGAGTGAAGATGAAACATTTGAAATGCATAATAGAAAAGGCCAAAATTTTACAGAAATGTTATATGCATATAAACAATGATTAATTAATAATAAAATTATTAAGTTTTATTACAAAGTAATATATTAAAAAATGGGGGTTTAATTTGATCCAAAAGGTATTTTCCATAAATCATTTTTTAATAAATTTTAATGAATAAAGTAATAAGGAAATGAGTCACACTAAAAGAAAAAATAAACAATCGCAATAAGATTGTTTATAATAAGGCATTTGTTAGTTCCTTACAACTTATGAACTTATAATATGAAATATTTAATTAATTATTTTTCTTGCTTAACTTATTATTTTATTTTTAACATCCAATAATTTTTCAACCTATTCAAAATATTTTTTAAAAAATCGTTAGTAATGAACTATTGCTTATGATGTCTATGATACATGATATTTATTTAAAATATACTCTCACGTTATCCCATCATTACATTCCTTTTAATAACTTGCAGTGTTATTTGTTCAGTCTCAGAGAGGTCTTCATTGTGATTCTCAAAAAAAATAAAAATAAATTATAAATCGTTTCAGGAAGAACGAAAAAGAAGAGTTGTTTACTAGAGCTTTGTGTCATTCAAGGCTCGGGACACAATGGACCATTGAAGAAGTTATTTGTTCTTTTAGTTTTTGTTCAGGAACGGGATAGCCGTAGAGTATCAGTGACGAAAATTGCCCCTCAACTTCTATACAGTTTTTTTCCCCTAGCTGTTACATGTTATTAGCCTATTATTTTTATGTCACTGGAACATAAGAAGAAAATGGGTCACTGCTAAATAGTTGAAAAGACATTTTGAAGTATTTTCGAAATATATCAAAACATTTTAGCTTACAAAAGCTTTTTTTACTGTACGTAACAGCATTTTAGTGAAAAGTCTGTTTCGTTGATGATAAAAAAAGTTTTTGTGTGTATAGAACCTTCGGAAACCTTTCAGATTTTCGTTTCGTCTGAATAATTTATAGAGGTGTAACACGAATACGTGTTAAAATGGAATTATTTATTTAAAATTATGAAGAGTTAATTTTTTTTTTTTTTTTTTACCGCCCTCCTGACCATCTTCTTCATAAT
>NW_027110155.1:1267580-1274681 GCF_000696795.3 Halyomorpha halys
TATTACTTTACTTATTTTTATTGCTGATATTTCTTTATTATTTTTATACTTTTCGAAAGACAATTAAAGGGAATGTTGAAGGTATTGAATTATTTGTTTGAATATTTTATCACAAAGCTACATGTATCTTTGTACTGTGTATCAAGGTACTGCTTTTAGTGCCATTTTTAAGTTCTGTAGGTTAAGCGCAAACCTAAATTCAAAGCCTTTTGAAGAAATAATTATATGGGATAACTATTGTTTCATTTTTTTTATTTCATCAATTTAAAATATGTGATCATTTATGATTTGCTCATCCCAATAATTTTTTTTAATTTTTATTACTATTATTGTTTTATTTTTAAATTATTTTAGACTGAATATGTAGTATAAATGAACATTTGGAGCTACAACAAACCCTTTGTATTAATATTCCACAATAAATAAAATAAATTAATAAACAAAAATTTATATTGGTACTTGATAGAAGGAGCTGTAATATTAAAGAATTTAGACGCGTTTTATGTTATCACTTAAATTGGACCGTTTAATCCCTTAAGCCGTCAATAAGTGAATGTGACTTGGCAATAAACTAATTACCTATAAGCCCCTTGTTATTTTTACCATCATGCTCCATTGAGGAACATAAACTAATTATTTTTTTATTTTTCTAGGCGACTGCCTAAAAAAACGTACCCATACTCAATATAATTGCACACTATTGCATAACATACAAAAATACAGATATAATTATAATGAAATTAAAAATTGAAATGCCTAAAATAGATAAAAAGCAATTTTACATAAATTATACATATAAGAAAAAATGAAATTAATCTGAATAAAATAAAATTTATTCGTACGCTCATACACATACAATAGTGCGTGTACATTCGGAAAATACATTTTCATGAACAATACTAAGGAGTAAGGAGGACATACTTAACTACATTAAAAATGTAGTTTCATTTATGCTACTGAATTATTCAGAGCCGTATTTTTTATTCATTGATTATAATTTTCTTTATTGTTGCATAGTTGTATAAGTAATTTTAGTACTAGGAAGCTTATGTTAATAATACTAATAAAAGCTTTAATACAGAGAATTTTATGCAACTAAGAGTAATTGTTTCTAGAGATGCAGGTAATTCAGTAATTGTGGATTGTTCAACTGTGTATGTAGTGGATTACGTTGAAAAGAAAATGTTACCTGTATAAATTGACAATTAAAATTATGTATTTTTGTACAAGCGAAAAATAGATTAAAACGCTCATATTTGTTAAATAAAAAAATAAAATTTAGTGAAAATGGATTTTTTTTTTAACACAATGTTTAGGAATAGTCCTAATAAATTTGTAGTCTCTCCTTTCTTGATAATATTTTTTAGTGACGGTTGTGGATAGTTGAGAAAAACAAAAAATATTTTTATTTTTTTTCTAGGTGTTATTTATTTCTATTAATTTATTTATTATTAGCACTTTATTTTTGACTGCCGTCAAAACAGTCCTGACGAGGCTCTGCAACGTGGGGCGAAACGTTGGCTCAATAAAATAGTATAATTCTACTATTTGAGTTTTTTTGACCGCACCCGGACCATATTCCTTTCATCTTACACACGGTCAATCAATAATCTTCCAAAAAAATATTTTTAATAACACAATTTATTCCCAAAACAATAAAGTTCGATATGTGGACTGGAATTTTTCGATTACGACTTCAGTGTTACAACCCAATATGCGGCGATTGCTGATGTTAATTGTTTGACGATTCCTCTATAAAAGGCTGCCTACAGTTTCCTCGTACAAGTACAATAATTAGTTTAAAAGCCTCAATGTCCCGATTTGATCTGTCCTTGCTTCTGGAATCGCTGACTTCAGTGTCTTCCTTAAGTGCTTCTTCATTCCACTTTTTCTGAAGGACGGTTTAAGATGACCTCAAAATATTTTAAAAAAAGGACAGTAAGTTCCTTCCTTAGTGAAAAGGTGGTCAGAGGTGAAAGGTGAGGATGGAAAGGATGGGTCTCACGGATGATTCCTGCGAAGATATCCTTTGATTGTTAGCAGCTTCGATTTGAATTTATTATGAAGAGAAGAACCGCATAAACATATTTGCCTTAGGGCGGCTTTGTGGAGGAGCGTTGTGTAATATGGACGCTACGGCTGATTAGAACATTCTACAGGCTCACATTCATGGTTCCATGACAGTGAGAGTTTTTCAAGACGTGATGTGTTCTTCATGGGATGAATATCGTTATCACATGGTACCAATTACGACAGTAAGCTTGTCGTGCATGCGTAGGTAGTTCATGGTACTAACACTTTTTTTAACATATACCAGGTCATTCCTGACATCAAGTCGAGTTTTCATCCTGGGAGGCCGCTGCGAAATAAAAAAAACTCATTCATGCCAGAATCGAACCGGTGTTATTACAGTAATGCGGTTGCAACAACGAGCCCAATAGTATCAACTAATCCTGATAATTGGACAGTAAATGTTAGTTTACATAACCATAGTGGCTGCGATAGCATTTTTTTATGTATAGTAAAATTCTTAAATAAAATCGGACCACATTCTGCAAAGCCAAGGACAAACGGCGTTGAGCTTTGGGGTTCCACTAAACCTTCGAATTCCTCTCGTATCCAATCCTTACAATCCAAAATCCTAAATTCTCCCTACTTTGTCACAAATAAAATCATCCACAAAGACCTAAATATTCCATTTGTAACCGATCTAGCCCGAACCAGATATCAATCCTTCGATTATAAACTCCCTAACCAATCAAACCCATAGTTTCTAATCTTGCTTCCTCTTTTTTTATTCCGGACAATCCTCCGAGGCGTCTGAAAAGAATATGGCCTTGTGACCTTATATTGTAAAAATATTTTTAGAGTGCTACTAGTAGTTTTTCTTCACATGCTTGTACCATACCGTTATGATTTCCTCAAATTTACTTGTTGTATTTTATGTACAGTTGGAAATATCAATAAATAAATTTAAAAAAATAAATTAAATTAGAGGGGAAATTACAAATAAAACAGAATATTCAACATTCCAGATACACCCCCTTTTTCTATTTCGAGTGAAGAGAGAATTTTGAAATTAAATAATTCAATTTAAAGAAAATTTTTAAATTAACCTTAGTAGAGGTAGTGAAATTCACTTTGTATCCTCTTCCAGGTTTTCTCCTATACTTCCCTTACCGGTTTTCACTGTACTTAACTCAGGAAATGCCAATGGATTTAACTCCAAACAGTTAAAAATTTATTTTCTATCCAATTAAAAAAAAAAAAAGAAAAGGGAAATAATTATATAAAGATATATAGATAAATAATGAAGAGAAATGAAGAGGAAAAAAAAAAGACGAGGATGAAAGAACAAAAAAAAAAATCAAACACTACTATCATATATGTTTAAATTTATTATATTATTACAATTAAAAAAACTTTTTTTTTTTTTTTACCACGTTCCTCGCCATTTCTTGGGTACATACAGCAGCAGTGGGGTGCCACTACTGTCAGAAATAAACAATCTATTTTTAGATTTTCTTATACATAATACTGGAGGAACACCTATTTAATTTTATGGGAGCATAAAAATTTCAAAATTAAAAACAATTGTCAAAGTATAAGCAGGCTATGTATGTAGCAACCTAATGCAGTTGGGAATCACTACTTTCTGCATTTTTGTTTTTTTATTCATTTATTTATTGATATTTACAACTGTATTAACATAAAAACACATTTAGTAAATTTGATTTTAAGATGAAAATGGAGTGATACAGGCGTGTGGAGAAACTACCCAAACTAGCACTTTAATTTTCTGCATACATTTTTTCTTCCACTTTTCGAGGTTTTTTAGATGCTTCAGGAAACTCTCGGGTACCTAGGGGGTAATTTTTGTAGAGGGGGTAAGGTTTTGGAGAGTTTATGTAAGTATGGAAATTTATTGTACTGTATTGTATGGTATGAATCTAATACCGGTTAACAATGTAACTCAAGAAATCTGAATTATAATTAAGAGAAAGACATTTAGAAAAAAATATATATGTATCAGTACAACACTCAGGAGACTTCGTTAATGAAATGATATAGTTTTTAATTTATTGGAATCCTATACTGTTTAATATATTAAAACTATAGTAATGAATAATTACATCGCTCAATAACATAAAATTATCAATCCGGTAAGAAATAATCAATTATCAACTATAGAACAGTATATCGCATAAGTTTGATGAATATTTTCGATCATAAAATTAATTCTCAGGATTATTTCTTAAGACAAGAAGAATATCCTGGAACTTTTCCAACATAAATCAACTATTTATTTGGTTAGAAAAAAAAGACTTGTATAATAAAAATGTACCCTAGGTCGCATACTACAGCGATGAGCTATTATGTCGTATAAGGATAAGTATAATAATAATATTAATTAATAGAAAAAAAAGGATACACAGCAACCGTCCTTGGAGGATGCTTGGACTGTTCCTCTTGTCCCAGATGTAGGTTATATTACTATTATTTAATTGTTTGCACCATTTATAACATTTTTTCCCATGATCCATTCCATTTTTTTTAATCATTGCATTTATTGCAGTTGTAATTTATTCGTATACGGTTCTCTTTCATTAGTATTCAACTCGTAATTGAATATAAAAGACAAAAAAGGGAGGAAAAAACTTTATTGACAACCTTTACAATGCTGCATGTAATGTATTCATTTTTTTAAAAGTCTTGCTTTTATTCATCTCAAGTAATAACAAATGACAATGTTTTACAGTTTTTACTAATTCAATTGACATTAGTTTTCCAGAATTGAATCAGATTAAAACGAAATTTGGATCTAAAGTTTTTGTAGGGATATTCCCCCCCTCCCCATGATTTACCATAAATCTAAATAATGAGCTCTTTTGGTATAGATTTTCTTAGTAAAAAATTAAAATAACATTCTGGAACTGATGTGATTCTGTACGCTTGACTTTCATAACTCAATATCGTTCCACTTCCAGAACTCACAAATCGGAAATCGAGTAATTCTTTATAAAACTTAGGAAATAAAATTAAAAGGGGAGGATAAGATTCCGTAAATTAAATGTTTTTCCCTAAATTAATTTTCTATTGCTAAAGCGTATTGATTTTTAAAATATTAGGTTGTTAACTATATATTTTTTTTTACTTGGGTTTCTGCTAGTATTAGAGAAAAACTCCTTCGGTGAATATAAACTTTTTTTCCTTTGAGTTTGAAAAATCGAAAAACTACCCTACTCTTTATTCTCCCTAAAGCCAGGAAAATTTGGTTCTAAAGCGACTAATAATATATATATATATATTGCCCTACAAAACAAAAAATCATATATATATTAGAATAAATTATTATTAATGAATTTTTTTTTTCAAATGAACTCATCATTATAACGCCATCATTAAAAAAAAGTCCTTTAGTGTTTTTAAGAATCTGTGGACATGGAGAATTTCAAAATGAAATTCGGTAAGTCTTCGTTATAGTGATTGACATTTTTTTCATAAGTTAAATTAGTAACCTCTTCCAGTTTTTCTCAACCGCACTTTATTCTGAAATTTCCTTTGGAAATATATAATTTAAAACAATTATACAATGATAATTATTTCCATATGAAGCCTCCTGAGGGTGTAAATCACCTAAAATCAACTCTTTTTTTTTTTTCGGTTTTGTCCGCAAACGGTCCGGAAAAACGAAAAAAAAACCATAAAGTAATAAATTGCTTCAGAATAAAAATTCCTGTAAGAATCAGTAATCTTAATTTAATTATTTATTTATGGAGGCGTCATTATCATAACGGGCATTAAAGTTTCGTCTGGCAGAAGATACTCAAATTTTGATGATGAATTCTAATGGGAAATTGAATCTTCAAATGATTTTACTGTTTATATATATATTTTTTATTTTCCGCAGTTTTGATTATCGCTTGTGGATTTTAATTTTGACGCCTTCCAAACCACAGCGGTCAGGTGTCATCGCCTATAAAAAATTATTTTAAACTGAAATTTTCTGTGGGAATACTTGATTGACGCTACAATTAAGGAAGACATATCCAATATTATTTGTAATACGAAATATAAGGGAAGTGTCAGAAGCATACATTGAATATCATCATAAATCCCCTTCTTCAAGAATTTATTCCGCTTTAAAATGTCAAGGCAGTCGGTAAACTGTGAAATGTATGTAATGAATGTATGTTGGGTGAAATGTTAACTCTGGAATAAACACCCTTTACACGAACAAGGTTTGACTTCATGAAATATGTTGGGGTGTTTGAATGGTTATCGGGTCACTCTATCTTGAGATCTAACACGTTCCGCAGATTTGTGAAGCCTCTAAAGATTCATAAATCTTCAGTTTGCGAAATGGTTAATGTTGGACAGGTTTGAAGGAGAAAGAATGGACGAGGAATCTCTTTCAATCTCAGCGAGCTATCACGTAACGCGGTGACAGTCAGTAGGCCCTAGAGATCAACACCTGCATTGTCTTTCATCTGATAGCGCTACCGAACTTGTCCACTTCGCCGGCGATATATGAGTTTCCTTACGCGGTGACACATTTCTCCTTCTGTGTATCCGGCTAGAAGGCAGCCTATTAGTCTCCTCTTGTGGTCAAACTGCTGCTCGGGCAAGTCTATACATACGTTGAAGAAAATGAAACTTATGTATCAGAAGAAGTTACTTTTAGTTATTTTTTATACAATTTATATTTTATATATGAATATAATTTCCAGAAAACTGTTTTAATAACTATAAATAAATTATAAATAAAATTTACTGAGAAATAAAAAATCAATTAATTCATTAGTTTAACTTGCGATTTCTAAACATCTTCATATCATTATTTTCAAATAACTGAAATATTTTTAATATTATTTCGTTAGGTCTAATAAAAATTATCGTCATTTATTTATAATCTTTAAATTTCTTTCTTGAGACTGGCAATTATTTACTAAATAATTCAACAACACTATCCAAAATTATAGTCTCAAAACATTTATTTCATTCACATGTCCAACGTTTCGGCCAATTCGGCCATCTTCAGGGACAATCTATTACAAAAGTTTCCATTATTTGTATGATCCTACAATCAATTCATTTATA